>NC_053428.1:61330375-61382352 GCF_007990345.1 Gossypium hirsutum
TTGAACAAATTTTATGGTTGGATGTCTGGTGTTTTATAGTGGAGGTAAAGTTTGCTCAGAAATATATGGCTATTGGTTAGTGATGGCAGTTACGTGATCGGGTGAGAAATGAGTTGTGTTAATGAGTAGTTTAGTATTGTAAGTAGTTTGATAATGCAATATAAATCATCTAGGGTGTAACGAATGAACTAGAAAATGAGTATGTGAGCTAAGTGATAGAAAACGAATGCTAATGATATGTAGAATAAGTTGGATAAAGCTTATTGCTTATCATTCGGAATGCATTCAGATTAGGTTGATGTTTAAGTAAGTAAGTATAGGTATATTCGGCTTGTAGTTTTATAAATGTGATATGAGTATTTGTGTTGTAAATGAGTAGTAAGTATGTTAAGAATGGTTCTTAAATGTATATGGATGCCGTATGATTGTGTTTGATTGAGAAGTAAATTGTTTGATTTAGCTCAAGAGCTTAGAGGATCAAAGTTGGATAAGGGAAAGGAAAAAGTGGTCGAATAGCCGTTGAAATCGTTTGACAACATCCGAGGTAAGTTTTCGAGTAATGAAACTTAGTTTATGATTTGATTAAGTCATGACATATAAGCATAACAAATAAACGGTGATATAATGATTCTACTTGAATGTATATGAGGTGATTAGTTTATACCTATGACGGGTAGCCGAATGTGTATAGAGATTATGTTATAAAGCAAATCAAATCATGCTCTTGTATGTGGCTATTGAGCCGAAAATGATAATGGTTGATAAGTGTCTTGTGTTGAATTCTAGTTATGAAAATGAAATATAGATGTGTCATGATTCATTGATATATGTGCTTGATTATTCGGATGATATCCGGGCTAAGTCCCGAAGGCATTTGTGCTAGTGACTATATCCGGGCGAAGTCCCGAAGGCATTTGTGCGAGTAGTTGCTATACCCGGGCTAAGTCCCGAAGGCATTTGTGCTAGTGACTACATCCGGGCTAAGACCCGAAGGCATTTGTGCGAGTTGCTATTCCGGCTAAATCCCGAAGGTACTTGGGTTGGAAGTGAGCGATCTTCCTGTAATAATTTCAATTAATACGTTCATAAAATACAAACGATAAGGTATGTTTCGTATATGCATCGGAAAGGTTGATTCCTTCAAATAGTACTCGCTCAATGATTAACGAGTTTCTGGCCTCTAGTTAGGTTTGATACCCTGTGTATGAATATATTGGTTGAAGCGTGAAGAAATTATGATTTTGAGAATGTGCATATATGAATTATTCATTTAGTCATATGAACGCTATACTTTAGTCGTAAATAATTTCGTTACTCAAAACTTACTAAGCATTAAATGCTTATTCCGTTTCTTTAATTCTCTGTTTATAGATTTTTGTTCGTCAGCTATCGGACTCGGGATTGTCGAAGTCGAAGTCGTCCACACTATCTAAGCCCTTTTGGTACTCTTTTAGTTAAACGTTGATAATGGCATGTATAGGACTAACCTTTGTTGTTAATCAAGTACCTTTGGTAATGTGTATATATTCGGATAGCCATGCGAAAATGGCTTAAAGATTTTGAGCATATTATTAAAATCATTTTATATATATATGGTTATTGAGAGGTGTGGAAATGCTTGGCAATGATTAGCCATTGCAATGGTTAATCACGATCATATTTGGTGCTATGTATGTCCAATGGCTAGTTGAATCATGGAAACTATGAAATAGATGAAATTTACCTTAAAATAGATGCTGACAGCAGCAGTGATGTGAGTTTGAAAATTTACTAAAAATAGTAGGAATGTAATTAAATAATGAATAAATTATTTAATCGAACCTTGATGAGTCTATTTTCATATGGAAGAAGCGAAACGACCATATGAGCCGTATTTTATGAGATGTTTAAGTTTTCGTGAAACAGGGCCAGAACGGTTACTGGATCCCCTGTTCTGACATTTGGAAATTTACCATAAATTAACTAGAAATAATTAGAAGTCATTCTTTATATGTACAGATTCCTTTTTGAGTCTAGTTTCATTAGAAACAAACGGCATATGTATTGAATCGTTGTACAGGGAAATATCTAAGTCGTAATGCATGAAGGTCAGAGTAGTCAAACCCTGAAACAGGGGAGATTTTAACTAATAAACTGTACTAATTGGCCTCACCAAAATTCTACAAAAAATATCTGTAGATGGATATATGAGTCTAGTTTCAGGGAAAATTTACGGAATCAATTTTCGAGTTCTGGAACTCGAGATATGATTTTTAAGGTGACAGTGACGCAGTTAGCCAGCTTGTCTGAAAATTTTAAAATGAACTGTGTAAATAAATGAATTAAGTTCGTTAACACCTCGTGTTCGACTCCGGAAACGGTCTCGGGTGCGGGGCGTTACAATTTTATTGGTATCAGAGCTACGTTTTAGTCGATTCTAGGACTACCGTAATACGTTCGGGTCTAGCTATACATGCCATTGTGTGTCTATTTGATAGTGTAGTGATTTCTGACAGTTAAAAATGTGTTTGTTTATAGTAATGGATCCTGATCCCAATAGAGCGGTAGCTGATGATCTTGAGAGTGTAGCGCCTGCTCCTGCACAAGGGATAGCGCCAGTGGACTCTCAACCTATTGCTAGTAATCAGAAGGACGAAGCTAGACAGGCTTTTTATAGCGTAATAAATGATTGGTTCAACCAATACATTCGAACTAATACGGCTGTTCCACAACCCCCATTTTCGACTAATACAACCCCTGCACCTGCGATACCTCCAGTAACTGACTAGATAAGGTTAAATAAGCCCCCAGTTGATCGAATCCGAAAACACGGGCTACTGAATTTAAAGTTACAGACAGCGACGATGCCGAGCAAGCTGAATTTTGGTTGGACAACACAGTTCGGGTACTTGATGAACTATCTTGCACACCCGATGAATGCCTAAAGTGTACGATCTCCTTGTTACGTGATTCTGCCTACTATTGGTGGAATACGTTGATTTCTGTTGTGCCCAGAGAGCAAGTAACTTGGGAGTTTTTCCAAACCGAGTTTCGAAAAAATTATATCAGCTAGAGATTCATTGATCAAAAATGAAAAGAATTTCTTGAACTTAAACAAGGTTCCATGTCGGTTACTGATTATGAACGAAAGTTTGTAAGGCTTAGCCGGTACGCGCGAGAATGCATTTCTTCAGAAGCTGTGATGTGTAAACGTTTTGAAGATGGACTGAACGATGATATAAAGTTGTATGTTGGCATTTTAGAAATCAGAGAATTTGTGGTACTTGTCGAGCGAGCTTGCAAAGCCGAAGAGCTCAGTAAGGAGAAAGAAAAGCTGATATGGGAGCAAAGGAGTTTCGTAAGAGATCTTCGGGAAAGCCCTTTCAATAGTCATCGAAGAAATTTAGAGATGATTTAGGCCGACCTAGAGACACGTCGGGCTTTTCTAGACGAGACCGTGATTGATCCCCTGTGAGTACACGAGTTACTTCGGTCGCCAGTGTTGGAAATATCGTCGAGGCAGAACAGAGTGCCAGTATTGTGGTAAATGGCATTCGGGGACTTGTAGATTCCATGACCGCTCCTGTTACAAGTGCGGATCAGTTGACCACTTTATTAAAGATTGCCCGAGATTGTCTGAACAGAATGTAAATCAGAGTGGGAAATCGGGTGCTACTACTGCTCGAGGTAGACCATCTAAAAATGCGGGGAATGCTAGTGGCGGTCAGAGAGGATCTAGAGATGTTACCACCAGATCTGAGGCTCGTGCTCCTGCCAGAGCTTATGCTATACATGCAGGCGAGGATGCTTCTTCGCCTGATGTTATTACCAGTACATTCACTCTCTTTGATACTAATGTGATTGCATTGATTGACCCTAGTTCTACTCATTCTTATATATGGGAGACTTTAGCATCCAGTAAGACTTTACCTGTTGAGTCTACTGAGTTCGTTATTAGAGTGTCGAATCCCTTGGGTCATTGTGTGCTTGTTGATAAGGTGTGTAAGAAATGTCCCCTAGTAATTTGAGGTTCCTGTTTCTGGCGGACTTGATGCTTTTACCGTTTGATGAATTTGATGTTATTCTCGGTTTGGATTGGTTGACCGTGCATGATGTGGTTGTGAATTGCAAAAGCAAGACTATTGATTTGAGGTGTGCAAATAATGAGATAATCCGAGTTGAGTCTACTGTCTTGAATGGATTGCCAACAATAATATCCTCGATGTTAGCTCAAAAATATATGAGAAAGGGGTGTGAAGCGTATCTTGCATACGTGCTTGATAATGAAAAATCAGGAAAGAAACTTGAATCGATACCAGTGGTTTGTGAATATCCGGATGTTTTTCTCGAAGAATTACCGGGGTTACCACCTGTTCGGGAAGTAGAATTTGGCATCGAACTTGTACCTGGGACTACACCGATTTCGATAGCTCCGTTTCGTATGGCACCAACAGAATTGAAAGAATTAAAAACTCAGTTGCAAGAGTTGATGGATAGAGGTTTCGCTCGACCAAGTTTCTCGCCTTGGGGTGCACCAGTATTGTTTGGGAAAAAGAATGACAGAACCATGAGGTTGTGCATCGACTATCGTCAGCTGAATAAAGTGACAATAAAGAATAAATATCCGTTACCGCGTATTGGTGATTTGTTTGATCAACTAAAGGGAGCCTCAGTGTTTTCAAAGATAGATTTGATATCGGGTTATTATCAGTTGCGAATTTGAGATTCGGATATACCCAAAACTGCTTTCAGAACGAGATACGGTCACTACGAGTTTTTAGTGATGCCGTTTGGGCTCACTAATGCCTCAGTGGTATTTATGGATTTGATGAATCGAATCTTCAGACCGTATTTGGATCGGTTTGTAGTTGTGTTTATTGATGATATTTTGGTCTATTCAGAAAATGAAACCGAACATGCTGAGCACCTGAGATTAGTGTTGCAGATTTTACGGGATAAGCAGTTATATGCTATGTTCGGTAAATGTGAGTTCTGGTTGAGAGAAGTTAGCTTTTTGGGACATGTGGTATCTGCATCGGGTATTCGAGTTGATCTGAGCAAAATTTTAGCCATACTTAACTGGAAGCCTCCGAGAAACATTACTGAGGTTCGGAGCTTTTTGGGAGTTGCCGGTTACTACAGACGGTTTGTAAAGGATAGCCACACCAATGACGAAACTACTTCAGAAAGATGTTAAGTTTGAATGGATAGAAAAATGTCAAAAAAGTTTCGATCAACTAAAAGCTTATTTGACTGAAGCTCCAGTATTAGTCCAGCCTGAATCAGGCAAAGAGTTTGTCATTTACAGTGATGCATCCTTACTTGGGTTGGGTTGTGTATTGATGCAAGAAGGTCGAGTTGTAGCTTTTGCGTCGAGGCAATTGAAGCCACAAGAGAAAAATTATCCAACCCATGATCTCGAATTAGCTGCCATCGTGTTCGCTTTGAAAATATGGAGACATTACTTATTTGGTGAGAAGTGCCATATATTTTCGGATCACAAAAGTCTCAAATATTTGATGACTCAAAGAGATTTGAATCTGCGACAAAGACGTTGGCTTGAGTTGTTAAAAGATTATGAACTTGTCATTGACTATCACCCGGGAAAGGCTAGTGTGGTTGCGAATGCTTTAAGTCGTAAATCACTGTTTGCTTTACGAGCGATGAATGTACACTTGTCTGTTCTATCCGATAATGTGTTAGTAGCAGAATTAAAGGCTAAACCATTATTGATTCATCAAATTCGTGAAGCTCAGAAAGTCGATGATGTATTAGTTGCAAAACGGGCTGAATGTGTTTCGAATAGGGAATCAGAGTTTCAAATTGATGATGACGATTGTTTGAGGTTGAAAAGTCGTTTGTGTGTTCCAAGAAATTCAGAACTTATTTTGATGATTCTGAACGAAGCTCATTGTAGCCGAATGTCAATTCACCCGGGGAGTACGAAAATGTACAACGATCTGAGATTTCAGTTTTGGTGGCATGGTATGAAACGAGACATTTCCGATTTTGTTTCGAAGTGTTTAATATGTCAACAAGTGAAAGCGGAACATCAAGTGCCTACAGGTTTACTTCAGCCGATCATGATACCTGAATGGAAATGGGATCGAGTCACGATGGATTGTATCTGGGTTGCCATTGTCGGCAACTAAGAAAGATGCGATTTGGGTTGTTGTTGATAGACTAACTAAGTCGGCTCATTTTGTTCCCGTACGTACGGATTACTCATTGGATAAACTAGCTGAATTGTATGTTTCTCAGATTGTAAAACTACACGGGGTACCTATTTCTATTGTGTCGGATAGAGATCCGAGATTCACCTCGCGATTTTGGAAGAAATTGCAAGAAGCTTTGGGTACCAAGTCGCATTTTAGCACCGCTTTTCATCCCCAGACAGATGGTCAATCCGAGCGGATAATTCAGATACTCGAGGATATGTTGAGATGTTGCATCCTTGAGTTTAGTGGTTCATGGGAGCGGTATTTACCTTTGATTGAATTCGCTTACAATAATAGTTTTCAATCAAGTATTAAGATGGCACCTTACGAGGCTTTGTACAGTCGTAAATGCCGTACACCATTGTTTTGGACCGAGCTCGGTGAAAGTAAAATTTTCGGAGTTGATTTGATTAAAGATGCTGAGCAGAAAGTAAAAAATAATTCGTGAAAGTCTGAAGGCAGCATCAGATCGTCAGAACTCGTACGCGGATTTAAAACGAAGAGATATTGAGTATCAGGTGGGAGACAAAGTGTTTCTTAAAGTTTCACCTTGGAAAAAGATACTCAGATTTGGCCGTAAGGGCAAACTGAGTCCGAGGTTCATAGGGCCGTATGAAATATCCGAACGAGTTGGCCCAGTGGCATATAGATTGATTTTACCCCCTGACCTCGAGAAGATTCACAACGTTTTTCATGTCTCAATGCTTCGACGTTACAGATCTGATCCTTCGCACATAATAAATCCCTCCGTGGTTGAAATTCAAGCCGATATGAGTTATGAAGAAGAACCGATTCGCATCCTAGCTCGTGAAGTGAAAGAGTTGCGAAACAAGAGGGTTCCGTTAGTAAAGGTGTTATGGCTCAAACACGGGATCGAAGAAGCTACTTGGGAAACCGAGAACTCTATGAAAGAACGATACCCAAACCTATTTACCGGTAAGATTTTCGGGGATGAAAATTTCTTAAGTGGGGGAGAGTTGTGACAGCCCTAATGTGACCCTAGTCGGAAAGTGGTTTCGGGACCACAAAACTGAGTCATAAAAATAATTAACCGTCATATTTGATGCTTATTATATGTATATATGCATGTGTGAAAATTTCATGTTTGAATTTTGTTAATTGTAAGTGAATTTTATTAAATAGGACTTGTGTGAGAAAATTTAGAAATGTGCTAGGCAAATGTTAAAGTGGCCTGTTGATGCATCTTAGAAAATGCTTGTCCTTGCATGTCAAATTACCCAAAACTTTAGGTAGTGGCCGGCCATGCAATGGGTTAAACATATTATAAACATTTTGTGTTAATGTGTTATGTTAAAAATAATAAAATAAAAGGTTGGTAATAAAGTAATGAAAAGGGAGAGGTGATGAAAACAAAGTTGTTTCATCCATGCTCCTCCATTGCCGTGAATTGAAGGAAGACAGAAGAGGAGGTTCAGTCACTTGGAACTTAAGGGAGGTTAGTCATTTGTGTTAGATTTTCTTTAAACTTTAAGCTTGTTTCTAGTTAATTAGCTAGTTTCTTACATAACCCATGTCAAAATTATGAAAATCTTGGTGATGGTTTGAGCATTCGGTTTTAGTTATTAAAGGATGAGTTTGGGTTATGGTTTTTATGTTTTATGAAGAATTGTTGAAGAGAAGGGTTTTAGTTAGTCAAATGATAAATTCTAATGTTCATGTAACACCCCAAACCCGGCCTAGACGTTATGACCGGATCTGATGCGCCACATCGAAGTGTTCAAAACATTCCGTATTACTTAGTTGGAAAACTTAGTTGGTGTTGTAAAAGACATTTTTAAAAGTAGGTTAAAGTGAATGGAAGCTGTGCACCAGGTAGGAAACCAGGAAGAAGAGGAGGTGAGTCCGTCGGACTGCTTAAGTACCAAGCTCCCTTCGGATCCAATCCTAGACATGCACACCACCATTGCCACACTCTAACATCTCGTATAATTTTGAGAAAACCGTTTGGTTATGTCCATCTTAAGAAAATGATTAAGGTTGAAAACGTTTGCTTAGCGGAAGTCTTACTCGTATTCGTGTTATTTTGAAATCACTTAATGTTTTTGAAAACGCGTCCTAGAGCTAATCTATTTCGTTAGTTATCATAGATCAGTTTTATCATAACAGAATTAAATAATAAAGAAACAACCCAAACCATAAAAATAATTAGCGGCCTTATTACAAAAAAACCCAAAACCATAAACGAAAAATATGGAAAATCTAGTTCACCGGAAGAAAACGAATTTGCAGAAAACGTGTGGCCACTCCGAATCTCGCCCAGCTCCAAGTCCACCAACTAGGGCTCACTTGCAAGGATGGAAGAAAAAGGGGTGAGTTTGGGAAAACTCAGTGTATACAGAAACCCATCCAAAGCCCAAATCAGCTTGAGCCCACTGGGCCTAAGCCCCATTCAGATAACAGTACACAGTGGACCGAAGCCCTTTTCAGAATACAGTAGCAAGGCCTTAGCCCCTTTTTACATAACAGGGTGGCCCATAGGCCCAGCTCAGTAACATAGGTAACAATAGTAGTAATGCATGCAAACCCATCTGGGGAGACTACTCAACCCACCAACCGCTACACTGCCCCGTACCAGCCCTCCACTCCATGTGGGGAATATCTCAACCCACCCAGCCCTACACTCCACAGTTGCAGCAACGCTGCTCAAATATCAGTAAGTTGAGGCAAAGACTCCAGTACATGGATGAACCACTTTCAATACTTCCTCCATCAATACCGCAATCCCATGCAACAGATATTAATAAAGCATATCATGTACAATACAGTATTAATCAATCATGCAGTTTAGCTAATTTAAACCCTAGGGTATTTCGGTAATTATGCTCTTTAGGGGTAATTTCGTACTTACGCAACTACACAAGTTATTTCAGTAATTTTTAGCCGTTTTATGCAATTTGGTTCCACCATCTAACTAACATGCTACTTTTCCCATCTCTTACCCATATTGGTCCGTAAGCCCATTGGGCCCAGTTTTGGCCCATCGAGGCCTTCTTTTTTCGAAGTACGTTAAGACGTCACACAAATTTACTTACCACCTTGCGGTGCTAGATCTAACAATTACTCTACGTCTTTGAGAGCATTCGCATACTCACAAGCCCATGAAATGCCAGAATTTCGGCATTTCGGCTTTTGCCGAATTAAACTAAGAAAGGGTGTTCGGTACACACCTGATTCGCGACGACTGCTACTGAGATCTCTTCCGATGTCCTACAATTGATTAGCACAGTTCTTATTTACAAACCGTAATCACTAAACCCCAAAACTTACTTATCCATGATCGAACCATGTCCCTAAAAGCCTTTGAAACCTTACCTTTTTGCCAAAATCGATAGGTAGCTCCGAATCCGATTGCTCCAACAACCCACGCCTTCAATCCAACACTTAAGAAGACACTAATCATTAACAGAAAACGTCAGTTAAAAACCCTTAGAGCCACATGCCCAAATCGACAGCCTCCCTAGATTTTAGGGACATCGGCTTTTCCTAACTTTGTAAAATATGACCAGATCTAAGATGATGAACACTTACCCCTTACTCCTCTTTGATCTCCATGCAATCTGATGCAAATTTATCTTTCAAACAACGGTAGACCTCGACTCCCAAAGTTTTGAAGTTTCGGCTATAAACCGTGGGCTCAACTTACCCTTCTTACCAAATCTTAAAATTTTCTTCCAAGGGGAAACCTTCAAGAAAACCATATCCCCAACAGCGAACTCAATCTCTTTGCGCTTCAGATCCGCATACGACTTCTGTCTATCGGATGCCTCCTTTAACCGATCCCTTATCAGCCTAACCTTGCTTTCAGTGTCTGCCACCAATTTCGGTCCAAGCACTCGTCGTTCACCCAACTCTGTCCAACACGTCGGCGTACGACATCTTCGCCCATAAAGCGCTTCATATGGAGCCATCTGAATACTTGCTTGGTAGCTGTTATTGTAAGCAAACTCCGCCAGTGGCAAGTAGTCCTTCCAACTTCCACGAAAATCAATGATACAACCTCTTAACATATCTTCCAGAACCTGAATAACCCTTTCTGACTGTCCATCTGTCTGTGGGTGAAAAGCAGTGCTCAAATTCAATCGTGTACCCAATGCTTCCTGCAACTTCTGCCAAAATCGAGATGTAAACCTAGGACCTCGATCAGAAATTATCGACACTGGTACCCCATGCAGTCGGACCACCTCCGCTACATATAACTTGGCCAACTTTTGCAGTGAGTAGTCGGTACGAACAGGTATGAAATGAGCAGATTTTGTTAACCTATCCACAACCACCCACACCGAATCTTTCTTGGTGGGTGTCAAAGGTAACCGACTCACACAGTCCATTGTTACTCTTTCCCACTTCCATAACGGAATTTTCACAGGTTGCAGTAATCCTGAAGGCAATTGGTGCTCAGCCTTAACCTGCTGGCACGTCAGACATTTCCCAACAAATTCAGTCACCTCTCGTTTTAATCTGGGCCACCAGTACACTTCTCGCAAGTCTCGATATAACTTATTCCCTCCAGGATGCATGGCACAGAGTCCACCATGAGCCTCTTTTAGAATTAATTGCCTCAATTCAGGGTCCTTTGGAATACAAACCCTTCCACGAAAGCATAGAACTCCTTCAGTGTTCAACCCAAAATTGTCGTTCTCACCACTCTTAACTCGCTGGAACCGGAGAGCTAATGAATCATCCTTCAACTGTTTTTCCTTAATCTGCTCAGTCCAAGTAGGCCTTACCTGCAGTTCTGCCAACAAGCTTCCATCGTCGTACAGACTCAATCGTGCAAACAAGGCTCTCAAATCAGTAACAACCCTTTGACTCAACGCATCTGCCACCACATTAGCCTTTCCTGGGTGGTACTCTATCGAACAGTCGTAGTCTTTAAGCAACTCCACCCATCTTCGTTGCCTAAGGTTCAACTCCTTCTGAGTCAAAAAATACTTTAGGCTCTTATGATCTGTATATATAATGCACTTCTCCCCATATAAGTAATGTCTCCAAATTTTTAACGCAAAAATCACCGCTGCTAGCTCCAAATCATGCGTAGGGTAATTCACATCATGAGCCTTAAGCTGTCGCGATGCATAAGCGACCACCTTGCCCTCTTGCATCAGTACGCAACCTAACGCCACATGCGACGCATCGCTATATACAGTAAAGTCCTTCCCAGACACTGGTTGAATCAACACTGGTGCTTCGGTCAAAACCTTTTTCAACCGATCAAAAGCTTTTTACTGTATCTCGGTCCAGACAAATGGTACTCCTTTCCTTATGAGTTTTGTCAAGGGTGCCGCCATTACCGAGAAACCTTCCACAAACCTTCTGTAGTAACCTGCTAACCCTAAAAAACTCTGAATTTCCGATACTGACCTAGGTGCTTCCATTCCAGAATCGCTTCAATTTTACGAGGATCCACCTTAATCCCCTTGGCAGAGACCACATGCCCTAGGAAGGTTACCTCCCTCAACCAGAATTCACACTTGCTGAATTTCGCATAGAGCTCCTTTTCCCTTAACACTTGCAGCACAATACGGAGATGCTCATCATGCTTCGCCTCCGTTTTAGAGTATACCAGGATATCGTCCAGAAAGACGACTACGAACCGATCCAAGTAAGGTTGGAATACTCGATTCATCAGATCCATAAAAGTTGTAGGTGCGTTTGTCAGCCCAAACGGCATGACTACAAACTCATAATGTCCATATCGAGTTCGAAATGCTATTTTATGAATATCCCCTTCTTTTACCCTTAGTTGATGGTATCCAGAACGAAGATCGATTTTGGAGAATACCGAAGATCCCCTCAGTTGATCGAACAGATCGTCAATCCTTGGTAGTGGATACTTATTCTTAATCGTCACTTTGTTCAACTAGCGATAATCGATGCACATGCGCATCGTTCCGTCCTTTTTCTTCACAAACTGGACCGGTGCTCCCCAAGGAGACACACTAGGCCTAATGAAGCCTCTATCTAACAACTCATGAATTTGAGCCTTCAGTTCCACTAACTCCTTCGGTGCCATCCTATAGGGTGCAATAGATACTGGAGCTGTTCCAGGCAACAAATCGATTCCAAACTCGACTTCCCGATTCGGAGGAAATCCAGGAAGCTCTTCCGAAAAAACATCTTGGAATTCCCTAACAGTTCTGATGGTCTCCACAGTCAGATCCTCAGTTTCAGCTTGGCTTACCAAAGCCAGATATGCCTCACACCCCTTGCGCATCAGTTTCTCAGCCCTCAACGCCGATACTACATTGGATAAGTAATCCCTCCGTTCTCTAAAAATCATTACCTCTTCATCATTGACAGTCCTTAACACCATCCTCTTAACTGTACAATCCAAAGTTGCCTTATGCTTGGTCAACCAATCCATCCCTAGTATCAAATCGAATTCTTCAAGCGGTAACTCCATCAAATCCCCACAGAAAACCCCGCTTTAATCTCGAAAGGCACCTCCTTGAAGAGTTTCTCTACCTTAACCGAATGACCTAAAGGACTTATCACAGACACCCCACACACAGTCTCCTCGAAGTGCACACCCAGTGCCCGAGAAATGTTATATGCCACATATGAATAGGTTGATCCCACATCAATCAGAGTAGTATAAGGTACACCATATATAAAAAACGTACCAGTTATGACATCAGGTGCGTCACCCTCCTCGCGGCGACGAGTAGCATACACCAAAGCTGGCTGACGAGCATCCGCGTTACCAATACCCCTGCCGGGTGCCCCACGTCCACGGCCATTACCACCGCGACCTTGTCCACGACCTCTTGGTAGTGGCGGTCCATCCCTCACAGGTTGAGCCGGTCGCACAGCCCCTTGTTCGGCCACCTGAGCCTGAGTGGTCCTCCTAGGACAATCCTTAATCCTATACTCCTTAGACCCACAACGAAGACAAGCCCCAGAACGCTTCCAGCACTCTCCTTGATGCATTCTGCCGTAATCCCACAAGCTTGCGGTCTACCTGTGTTCACCGGAACTGCTCGAACCGGTTCCTCCATCCTAGCTCTCTTAACAATTCGCTTTGCAGCACCTGCTGGTCCAGCATCCCTCCTGAACCAATTCCGATCCCTATCACGATTCTTCCATTCAGTTTGTTTCACCTCCTCGGCTATCTTAGCCTTCTCTACCAGTGCAGCGAAATCTCGCTCTCTCTGCGGAGCTATGAGCACCCTTAACTCATCTCTGAGACCATCCTCAAAACGAACGCTGCGCTCGTATTCGGTGGAAATGATGCCATTAGCATACCGACTCAATCGTAGAAACTCCGCCTCATATTCAGCAATGGTCTTATTTCCCTGAGTCAGATTTAAAAACTCCTTTCTGCGTGCATCCAAATAGCTAGCTCCAACATATTTTGCCTTAAAGGTCTGTTTGAACAGCTCCCATGTTACCCTCTCAGCTGGGGTACCCTCTCTCATAGTAATCCACCACTGATACGCTTCATCCGGCAGTAACGACACCGCCCCTTTCAACTTCTGTTCTACTGAGCAGTCTAGGTCATCCATGATCTGCTCTGTGGCTTCCAACCAGTACTCAGCCACATTTGGGGCCACTCCAGATACGCCCCTAAAAATCTCAACTACGTTGGCCCGAAGGCGTTCAGAAATGGACCCCCTATTCATGGGCCCGATGTTAGCTCGGCCAGCCTTTCCAAAACCCTCAACATGGCCTGAGACAAAGCGTCATCCCCTGCGGCCCGATTATACAGCCCATTTTTATTAACCGGTGGTGGACGTACCTCACCAGCTGGCATGTGTTCAGATGACGCAGATCCAGCTTGAGTGCTACCTCGACCTCGACCACGGCCTCTTCCCCGAGTAACCCTTGTACTCATAACGATTTATCTGTTTACGAATTTTATGACATTAGTTTACTGGTTCCACTGTTTATTACAGAATGTCTTATGAACAGATAGAGTTTCAGAGTTATTTTTGCGTAATCACAATTTAGCTACGGTCACAGTTTTGTAGCCCTAATATCATATTATCAATAGCACTATCTCTAAGGCTCAGTACTATCTACAGTATTATTTCCAGTCCAGTTCCATAAATATTTAAAGCAGAAAAAGAACACTTACAGACTTAGTGCCGGGGATTCAGTGTGCCACTTCTTTATAAGTCCATGTAAAAATTAAAAACCATGTTTTTGTTTATCGAAAATAAAAGGATTTGATTTGAAAACACTTTTATTTTAAAACCATTGATATAACCCTGTTTAACAATAGAAAAACTTGAACATTCTTTGAAAAACTTACCATTTCCAAAAATACCCTTTTTAGGCCTAAGTTTTTGAAAAGATTTTCAGACCCGATCCACAGCCGAGTTGTTGCAACCAGGCTCTGATACCACTAAATGTAACACCCCAAACCCGGCCTAGACGTTATGACCGGATCTGATGTGCCACATCGAAGCGTTCAAAACATTCCGTATTACTTAGTTGGAAAACTTAATTGGTGTTGTAAAAGACACTTTTAAAAGTAGGTTAAAGTGAATGGAAGCTGTGCACCAGGTAGGAAACCAGGAAGAAAGGAGGTGAGTCCGTCGGACTACTTAAGTACCAAGCTCCCTTCGGATCCAATCCTAGACATGCACACCGCCATTGCCACACTCTAACATCTCGTATAATTTTGAGAAAACCGTTTGGTTATGTCCATCTTAAGAAAATGATTAAGGTTGAAAACGTTTGCTTAGCGGAAGTCTTACTCGTATTCGTGTTATTTTGAACTCACTTAATGTTTTTGAAAATGCGTCCTAGAGCTAATCTATTTCGTTAGTTATCATAGATCAATTTTATCATAATAGAATTAAATAATAAAGAAACAACCCAAACCATAAAAATAATTAGTGGCCTTATTACAAAAAAAACCCAAAACCATAAATGAAAAATATGGAAAATCTAGTTCAGCGGAAGAAAATGAATTTGCAGAAAACGTGTGGCCACTCCGAATCCTGCCCAGCTCCAAGTCCACCAACTAGGGCTCACCTGCAAGGATGGAAGAAAAAGGGGTGAGTTTGGGGAAACTCAATGTATACAGAAACCCATCCAAAGCCCAAATTAGCTCGAGCCCATTGGGCCTAAGCCCCATTCAGATAACAGTATACAGTGGACCGAAGCCCTTTTCAGAATACAGTAGCAAGGCCTTAGCCCCTTTTTACATAACAGTGTGGCCCATAGGCCCAGTTCAGTAACATAGGTAACAATAGTAGTAATGCATGCAAACCCATCTGGGGAGACTACTCAACCCACCAACCGCTACACTGCCCCATACCAGCCCTCCACTCCATGTGGGGAATATCTCAACCCACCCAGCCCTACACTCCACAGTTGCAGCAACGCTGCTCAAATATCAGTAAGTTGAGGCAAAGCCTCCAGTACGTGGATGAACCACTTTCAATACTTCCTCCATCAATACCACAATCCCATGGAACAGATATTAATAAAGCATATCGTGTACAATACAGTATTAATCAATCATGCAGTTTAGCTAATTTAAACCCTAGGGGTATTTCGGTAATTATGCTCTTTAGGGGTAATTTCGTACTTACGCAACTACACAAGTTATTTCAGTAATTTTTACCCGTTTTATGCAATTTGGTTCCACCATCTAACTAACATGCTACTTTGCCCATCTCTTACCCATATTGGTCCGTAAGCCCATTGGGGCCAGTTTTGGCCCATCGAGGCCCTCTTTTTCCGAAGTACGTTAAGACGTCACACAAACTTACTTACCACCTTGCGGTGCTAGATCTAACAATTACTCTACGTCTTTGAGAGCATTCGCATACTCACAAGCCCATGAAATGCCCAAATTTTGGCATTTCGGCTTTTGCCGAATTGAACTAAGAAAGGGTGTTCGGTACACACCTGATTCGCGATGACTGCTACTGAGATCTCTTTCGATGTCCTACAATTGATTAGCACAGTTCTTATTTACAAACCATAATCACTAAACCCCAAAACTTACTTATCCATGATCGAACCATATCCCTAAAAGCCTTTGAAACCTTACCTTTTTGCCAAAATCGATAGCTAGCTCCGAATCTGATTGCTCCAACAACCCACGCCTTCAATCCAACACTTAAGAAGACACTAATCATTGACAGAAAATGTCAGTTAAAAACCCTTAGAGCCACATGCCCAAATCGACAGCCTCCCTAGATTTTAGGGACTTCGGCTTTTCCTAACTTTGTAAAATATGACCAGATCTGAGATGATGAACACTTACCCCTTACTCCTATTTGATCTCCATGCAATCTGATGCAGATTTATCTTTCAAACGACGGTAGAACTCGACTCCCAAAGTTTTGAAGTTTCGGCTATAAGCCCCCAAATCTATGGTTTTTCGGCTTTTGGGTGATGAAGGAGATGACAATGTGGAACTATAACCTGGATGTAGAATTGCCGACAGGTCTCTAGAGTTCTAAAAGAATAATCATTGATTAATGGAAACACAATGTTAAAGGGTTTGGCTCTGAAGAAATCGGTACCTGTAATGTGTTCAAGATTTCGGCTTTTATGGATTCGGCAAAAGTATTGATGAACAGCAGAATTGATGAATAGTTTTGAAGAAGAAAATAGAAAAACAAGAGTAGGGAAGTGGTAGTTTCGGCTAGAGAGGAAAAAGAGAGAAAAGAAAAACTTGTGATGTCTGAGCAGAAAGGAACGGCACCACTCAATACCCTAGGTGCCGAAATACTAACCTCATAACCCTCTGCTGATTTTCCCCTTCAATTCCCAAAATTCGGCCAACTCCTAACCTCTCTCCTAATCCCTTAAATCTCTCCCTTATCAATCCTTAATCCAAGCGTTTGGACTGATCCAAACTCTCCTTTAGCAGAATCCACCTGGACTCCAACACTACCCCTCCTGCACTTAAAAATAAATGCATCTATTTGTCAACACGGGGAATCGATCCCATGCCTTCCCCAATGCTCCACACGCCACTTTTCTAGGAACCTAGTGGCGTCACCCTTGCCACTTTACCAGAGGCTCATTTGTGATGCAATTTACCCATCCTCCACTTCAGGGCCACTTAGCCAGAACCCCTAACCTTTTAAGTCCAAAATTCAAAAATTCAATCGGGTTTCGGCCAACACATGGGCCTTCTATAAGCCCATTTACCTACTCAAAATATTAATTTCACATCTGAATACAAAATTTTAAAATCTTTACAAAATATTGAAAACCGCGAATAAATCCGAAAATCAGGATGTTACAGTTCATGAGTACAATGGCCAAACATAGATTTTCTAATGAATTGAACAAATGCCGTGTGAGTGATTGAAATGAATGAGTTGGAGGTTGGATCATATTAAGATTCGGCTTTGCACATAAATATTAAGAGTTTGATATTTTTATGATTTTTGGAAGGTAAATAAGGTTATGCTCGAGTTAAATACAAGATTATGGCTGATTTGTGTTTAGTGAGTTTCGGCCAAGGACTTTACGTGCACTCGGTTCAAGTAGAGTAAATGTGACGGGTAGAAAATGGTTGTTAATTGAGATAGTTTAAGGTATTGTAAGTAGTTTGAATAAATGAACAATAATAATAATAAATCATCTAGTGAATTGATGTAATTGCTAAATTTGAACTAGAAAGTTATTGAGTAATGTTTGTATGTTAAGTGATAGAATAGAGCGAATGCTTGGAATGTGATATGTATGAATTATAAGTTGGATTAAAGGCTGTTATATTGCCTTATCATTTTCGGGAATGTGCTATGTCAAAGAAATTGAGGGTTGATGTTTAAGTAAGGTAAGTATAGGTATATTCGGCTTGTAGTTTTATAAATGTGATATGAGTATTTTGTGTTGTAAATGAGTAGTAAGTATGTTAAGAATGGTTCTAAAATGTATATGGATGCCGTATGATTGTGTTTGATTGAGAAGTAAATTGTTTGATTTAGCTCAAGAGCTTAGAGGATCAAAGTTGGATAAGGGAAAGGAAAAAGTGGTCGAATAGCCGTTGAAATCGTTTGACAACATTCGAGGTAAGTTTTCGAGTAATGAAACTTAGTTTATGATTTGATTAAGTCATGACATATAAGCATAACAAATAAACGGTGATATAATGATTCTACTTGAATTGTATATTGAGGTGATTAGTTTATACCTATGACGGGTAGCCGAATGTGTATAGAGATTATGTTATAAAGCAAATCAAATCATGCTCTTTGTATGTGGCTATTGAGCCGAAAATGGTAATGGTTGATAAGTGTCTTGTGTTTGAATTCTAGTTATGAAAATGAAATACAGATGTGTCATGATTCATTGATATATGTGCTTGATTATTCGGATGATATCCGGGCTAAGTCCCGAAGGCATTTGTGCTAGTGACTATATCCGGGCGAAGTCCCGAAGGCATTTGTGCGAGTAGTTGCTATACCCGGGCTAAGTCCCGAAGGCATTTGTGCTAGTGACTACATCCGGGCTAAGACCCGAAGGCATTTGTGCGAGTTGCTATATCCGGCTAAATCCCGAAGGTACTTGGGTTTGCAAGTGAGCAATCTTGCTGTAATAATTTCAATTAATACGCTCATAAAATACAAATGATAAGGTATGTTTCGTATATGCATCGGAAAGGTTGATTCCTTTCAAATAGTACTCGCTCAATTGATTAACGAGTTTCCGGCCTCTAGTTAGGTTTGATACCCTGTGTATGAATATATTGGTTGAAGCGTGAAGAAATTATTCATTTAGTCATATGAACGCTATACTTTAGTCGTAAATAATTTCGTTACTCAAAACTTACTAAGCATTAAATGCTTATTCCGTTTCTTTAATTCTCTGTTTTATAGATTTTTGTTCGTCAGCTATCAGACTCGGGATTGTCGAAGTCGAAGTCGTCCACACTATCTAAGCCCTTTTGGTACTCTTTTAGTTAAACGTTGATAATGGCATGTATAGGACTAACCTTTGTTGTTAATCAAGTACCTTTGGTAATGTGTATATATTCGGATAGCCATGCGAAAATGGCTTAAATATTTTGAGCATAGTATTAAAATCATTTTGTATATATATGGTTATTGAGAGGTGTGGAAATGCTTGGCAATGATTAGCCATTGGAATGGTTAATCACGATCATATTTGGTGCTATGTATGTCCAATGGCTAGTTGAATCATGGAAACTATGAAATAGGTGAAATTTACCTTAAAATAGATGCTAACATTAGCAGTGATGTGAGTTTGAAAATTCACTAAAAATAGTACGAATGTAATTAAATAATGAATAAATTATGTAATTGAACCTTGATGAGTCTATTTTCATATGGAAGAAGCGAAACGACCATATGAGCTATATTTTATGAGATGTTTAAGTTTTCGTGAAACAGGGCCAGAACGGTTACTGGATCCCCTGTTCTGACTTTGGAAATTTACCATAAATTAACCAGAAATAATTAGAAGTCATTCTTTATATTTACAGATTATTTTTGAGTCTAGTTTCATTAGAAACAAACGGCATATGTATTGAAGCCCTGTATAGGGAAATATCGAAGTTGTAATGCATGAAGGTCAGAGTAGTCGAACCCTGAAACTGGGGAGAATTTAACTAATAAACTGTACTAATTGGCTTGACTAAAAATTATAGAAAAAACATCTGTAGATGGATATATGAGTCTAGTTTCAGGGAAAATTTACGGAATCAGTTTTTGAGTTCTGGAACTCGAGATATGATTTTTAAGGTGACAGTGACGCAGTTAGCCAACTTGTCTAAAAATTTTAAAATGAACTGTGTAAATAAATGAATTAAGTTCGTTAACACCTCGTGTTCGACTCCGACAACGGTCTCAGGTGCGGGGTGTTACAATTTTATTGGTATCAGAGCTACGGTTTAGTCGATTCTAGGACTACCGTAATACGTTCGGGTCTAGCTATACATGCCATTGTGTGTCTATTTGATAGTGTGGTGATTTCTGACAGTTAAAAATGTGTTTGTTTATAGTAATGGATCCCGATCCCAACCGAGCGGTAGCTGATGATCTTGAGAGTGTAGCGTCTGCTCCCGCACAAGGGACAGCACCGGTGGACTCTCAACCTATTGCTAGTAATCAGCATGACGAAGCTAGACAGGCTTTTTATAGCGTAATGAATGATTGGTTCAACCAATACATTCAAACTAATACGGCTGTTCCACAACCCCCATTTCTGACTAATACAACCCCTGCACCTGCGATACCTCCGGTAACTGACCAGATAAGGTTAAATAAGCCCCCAATTGATCAACCGAAAACACGGGGCTACTGAATTTAAAGCTACAGACAGCGACGATGCCGAGCAAGCTGAATTTTGGTTGGACAACACTGTTCGGGTACTTGATGAACTATCTTGCACACCCGATGAATGCCTAAAGTGTACGATCTCCTTGCTACGTGATTCTGCCTACTATTGGTGGAATACGTTGATTTCTGTTGTGCCCAGAGAGCAAGTAACTTGGGAGTTTTTCCAAACCGAGTTTTGAAAAAAGTATATCAGCCAGAGATTCATTGATCAAAAACGAAAAGAATTTCTTGAACTTAAACAAGGTTCCATGTCGGTTACTGATTATGAACGAAAGTTTGTAAGGCTTAGCCGGTACGCGCGAGAATGCATTTCTTCAGAAGCTGTGATCTGTAAACGTTTCGAAGATGGACTGAACGATGATATAAAGCTGTATGTTGGCATTTTAGAAATCAGAGAATTTGTGGTACTTGTCGAGCGAGCTTGCAAAGCCGAAGAGCTCAGTAAAGAGAAAAGAAAAGCTGATATGGGAGCAAAGGAGTTTCATAAGAGATCTTCGGGAAAGCCCTTTCAACAGTCATCGAAGAAATTTAGAGATGATTTAGGCCGACCTAGAGACACGTCGGGCTTTTCTAGACGAGACCGTGATCGACCCCCTGTGAGTACACAAGTTACTTCGGTCGCCAGTGTTGGAAATGATTATCGAGGCAGAACAGAGTGCCAGTATTGTGGTAAATGGCATTCGGGGAGTTGTAGATTCCATGACCGCTCCTGTTACAAGTGCGGATCAGTTGACCACTTTATTAAAGATTGTCCGAGATTGTCTGAACAGAATATAAATCAGAGTGGGAAACCGGGTGCTACTACTGCTCGAGGTAGACCATCTAAAAATGTGGGGAATGCTAGTGGCGGTCAGAGAGGATCTAGAGATGTTACCACCAGATCTGAGGCTCGTGCTCCTGCCAGAGCTTATGCTATACGTGCACGCGAGGATGCTTCTTTACCTGATGTTATTACCGGTACATTCACTCTCTTTGATACTAATGTGATTGCATTGATTGACCTTGGTTCTACTCATTCTTATATATGTGAGACTTTAGCATCCAGTAAGACTTTACCTGTTGAGTCTACTGAGTTCGTTATTAGAGTGTCGAATCCCTTGGGTCATTGTGTGCTTGTTGATAAGGTGTGTAAGAAATGTCCCCTAGTAATTCGAGGTTCCTGTTTTCCGGCGGACTTGATGCTTTTACCGTTTGATGAATTTGATGTTATTCTCGGTTTGGATTGGTTGACCGTGCATGATGCGGTTGTGAATTGCAAAAGCAAGACTATTGATTTGAGGTGTGCAAATAATGAGATAATCTGAGTTGAGTCTACTATCTTGAATGGATTGCCAACAATAATATCCTCGATGTTAGCTCAAAAATATGTGAGAAAGGGATGTGACGCGTATCTTGCATACGTGCTTGATAATGAAAAATCAGGAAAGAAACTTGAATCGGTACCAGTGGTTTGTGAATATCCGGATGTTTTCCCAAAAAATTATCGGGGTTACCACTTGTTCGGGAAGTAGAGTTTGGCATCGAACTTGTACCTGGGACTACACCTGTAACAGCCCAAAATTGACCCTAGTCAGGAAGTGGTTTCAGGACCGCTAAACTGAGTCACTGAAATGTTTGAATGTGATAATTATTGTCTAGAATATGTAATTATGAATGTGTGAAAATTTCAAGCTTCGATTTAGTCGATTGCATGTAAATTTAGTCAATAGGACTTATGCGAGAAAATTTTAAAATGTGATAGGTCAATGCGTAAGGACCTATTAGTGCATGTAGAAAAAGGGGAGGACTTGCATGTCAAATTTCCCCCCCTTTTATAGTGGCCGGCCATGACAAATAAGGTGGACAAGGTGTGATGGGCAAAACATGTCATAGACATGTTTTGTTGGTGCATCATGGGATGAATAACAAAATAAAAAGTTAGTAATAAAGAAATGGAAAAAAAAGAATGATGAAAGGAAAAAAAAAAGGGATCATCATTCATGTTCTTGCTAGCCGAATCTAAAGAAGAAAGAAAAAAAAATTGTTCATCTTTTATCATCCTTGGCCGAAAATGCTAAGAAGAAGGGGGAAGGGGAAGTAAAACATTCGGCCACTCCTTCTAGTCTTGAATAAGGTATGTAATGCATGGTAGCTTTTGGAAATTGTTGAATGTATTAAGCTAGTTACTAAGTCCCTTAGTTAGCCCATGTTCAAATCTTGAATCTTGTTGGTAACATGAGCAATCGGTCATCTTAAGTCACTATTAAGGTAAGGAAGTTTGTACTAGCCTTTGAAATTTTAGTTAATATTGAGTGAGTTATCAAGTGATTTTTGTAAACCATGTTGAAATTTCGATTTTGGGGGTAAGTATGGTTTTCGGCTATAAAAGATTAATAAGGGTGATGATTGTGTTTCATGCTAAACTTAGATGAAATTGTGTGATTAGATAAATTAAAGGTAATAGTATAGTTGATGAATATATATAGATATACATATTCGGCCATCACTTAGGAGCTTATGTGATGTTGAGTTTAAGCTTTGCATATTCGGCTATATATATATACATATATATGCAAGCCCATTCGTGATATTACCTTAGGACTATGTATATATAACCGACAAAAAAAGGGAAAAACTAGCAAAGGTGAATGCCGAATGAGCTATAGGAGGTGTGGATGACTTTTATGCATGTGGGTGTGTGTGTATGCCATTTAGTTGGCGACATTCGGCATTTCTTAATTAACATTAGAGATGAGTGAATGAAATCGGCATGTGTATTTGTGAAAATGCCGAATGTGAATGGAATGGAGTGGATGCTTTAAATGTGTTATGAACAATTATAAGTTAAATTAAGGTTTGCTAAATTACCATTGTCATTGCTGAATATACAAACATACATATGCATGTGTAATTGAAGTATGAATGTTTAGCAAGATGGTTAAACTAGTTAATTTATCGATTTAGCTCAAGAAGCTAAAGGTGGAGAGGCAAGCAAGGGCAAAGAAAAGATCATCGAGTAACCGAGTTGGAACCGTTTTACCCAACACAAAATAAGTCATCAAGCATATATTTTGTATTGATCTAAATAGACATAATGTCTATGTAATCATGCTGAATGGAATGATAAATTTATATACATGTATGTATGTGGTGATGAAAGTGTTGAATAAAGAGAAAAGATGTGAGGTGTATTGAGTTGTTGACCTCGGCACTAAGAGTGCAGGTATAAACATTTATGATTATGAGATTGGCGCTAAGTGTGCGGGTTTAAATTGTACAGAACTAAGTGTGCGAGTTTGATTACGTAGCACTAAGTGTGCGAGTTTGATTACGTAGCACTAAGTGTGCGAGTTTGATTACGTAGCACTAAGTGTGCGAGTTTGATTACGTAGCACTAAGTGTGTGAGTTTGATTATGTAGCACTAAGTGTGCGAGTTTGATTATATAGCACTAAGTGTGCGAGTTGATTGTATAGCACTGAGTGTGCGGACTTAATATATACTTTTGAATCATTATGGACACTAAGTGTGCGACATTATTGAGTCGATTACGGACAGCGGATCGGGTAAGTACCTTGAGTTCATGGCTAATAGGTGCTATGGCTATATTTGGAGTTGAGCTTGGTAAGTTTGAACCTATGTGACAAATATACTTGAAGTCACGTACATAAGATTTATCGTGGAATAGGTGAAAGGCCGTTTAGTTGTATGATTGTAACGAAAATAAAATGATGTATGAAAATGCCTCAAATATCCTATTGATGAGTATATGGAATGTGAATGCATAATTTGGTATGAGATTGAACCGATGGGTCTGAGGAACTATGGCATGGTTCGGTATGGATGGAGTAACTAGCCTCGTTCCATTTTGTTTCCTATTGTGATAATGTTATTAATGGATGGTAGTGCATTGCTTATGACTTACTGAGTTATATACTCACTCGGTGTTTCCTTGTCACCTATTTTAGGTTTCTTGGACTCGTCTCTTTTTGCGTGATCGGGCCGTCATTGGAGTCATCACACCGGCTAGCAAGTTTTGGTACTTTCTTCTTAGTCGGCTTAGGAGAACATTTCGGCATGTATGGGCTATTATGTTGTGTTTGAACTTTGGTATGTAAACTTTTAGCCATCCGAAAATGGCATAAATGTTCGGTTGGGTTTGGTTTCATAACATTAGGTCGTAAATCTTGATAATTCGACCTTTTTATGCCATATGTCATGGTTGATTATTTTGGTGTTAAAATTCATGATATGGCAATAGTGTAGTAGGGGGATGTTTGACAATGATTAGCCTTCGGCATGGCTAGTCATGATCATAATTTGTGATATGTATGGTGAATTACTAGTTAGATCAAGGAGAAATCACGAATGGGTATAGTTGCTTTCGTAACAGATGCTGGCAGCAGCAGTGACGTGAGATTGAAAAATCACTAAAAATAGTAGGAGTGGAATTAATTGATGAATAAAGTATGTATTCGAAGCTCGATGAGTCTATTTTCATATAGAAGTAACGAAAAGATCATATGGACAGTATGTTAAGAGATATTCAGGTTCTCGTGAGACAGGGCCAGAACGGTTTCTGGATTCCCTATTCCGACTTTGGAGATTTATTATAAATTAACCAGAGATAATTAGGAGTCATGCCATATATGTACAGATTCCTCTCTGAGTCTAGTTCCAGGGAAAATTTACGGAACTGGATTTTGAGTTTCAGAACTCAAGATATGATTTTTAAAGCGACTAGTATGCAGATTGGCAGCTTGTCTGGGAAATGTCGAATAAGTGGTTTGAAGTCTGTTAACACCTCGTGTTCGACTCCGGCGACGGTATCGGGTTCGGGGTGTTACAACACCGATTTTGATAGCTCCGTATCGTATGGCACCAACGGAATTGAAAGAATTAAAAACTCAGTTTCAAGAGTTGATGGATAGAGGTTTCGCTCGACCGAGTTTCTCGCCTTGGGGTGCACCAGTATTGTTTGTGAAAAAAAAGGACGGAACCATGAGGTTGAGCATCGACTATCGTCAGCTGAATAAAGTGACAATAAAGAATAAATATCCGTTACCGCGTATTGATGATTTGTTTGATCAACTAAAGGGAGCCTCAGTGTTTTCAAAGATAGATTTGAGATCGGGTTATTATCAGTTGCGAATTCGATATTCGGATATACCCAAAACTGCTTTCAGAACGAGATACGGTCACTACGAGTTTTTAGTGATGCCATTTGGGCTCACTAATGCCCCGGCGGTATTTATGGATTTTATGAATCGATCTTTAGACCGTATTTGGATCGGTTTGTAGTTGTGTTTATCGATGATATTTTGGTCTATTCGGAAAATGGAACCGAACATGCTGAGCACCTGAGATTAGTGTTGCAGATTTTACGGGATAAGCAGTTATATGCTAAGTTCGGTAAATGTGAGTTCTGGTTGGGAGAAGTTAGCTTTTTGGGAAATATGGTATCTGCATTGGGTATTCGAGTTGATCTGAGCAAAATTTTAGCCATTCTTAACTGGAAGCCTCCGAGAAACATTACTGAGGTTCGGAGCTTTTTGGGACTTGCCGGTTATTACAGACGGTTTGTAAAGGGTTTCTCAATGATAGCCACACCAATGACGAAACTACTTCAGAAAGATGTTAAGTTTGAATGGACAGAAAAATGTCAAAAAAGTTTCAATCAACTAAAAGTTTATTTGACTGAAGCTCCAGTACTAGTGCAGCCTGAATCAGGCAAAGAGTTTGTCATTTACAGTGATGCATCCTTACTTGGGTTGGGTTGTGTATTGATGCAAGAAGGTCGAGTTGTAGCTTATGCGTCGAGGCAATTGAAGCCACATGAGAAAAATTTTCCAACCCATGATCTCGAATTAGCTGCCATCGTGTCCGCTTTGAAAATATGGCGACATTACTTATTTGGTGAGAAGTGCCATGTATTTTCGGATCACAAAAGTCTCAAATATTTGATGACTCAAAGAGATTTGAATCTGCGACAGAAACGTTGGCTTGAGTTGTTAAAATATTATGAACTTGTCATTGACTATCACCCGGGAAAGGCTAATGTGGTTGTGGATGCTTTAAGTCGTAAATCACTGTTTGCTTTACGAGTGATGAATGTACACTTGTCTGTTCTATCCGATAATGTGTTAGTAGCAGAATTAAAGGCTAAACCATTATTGATTCATCAAATTCGTGAAGCTCAGAAAGTCGATGATGTATTAGTTGCAAAACGGGCTGAATGTGTTTCGAATAGGGAATCAGAGTTTCAAATTGATGATGAGGATTGTTTGAGGTTCAAAAGTCGTTTGTGTGTTCCAAGAAATTCAGAACTTATTTCGATGATACTGAACGAAGCTCATTATAGCCGAATGTCAATTCACCCGGGGAGTACGAAAATGTACAACGATCTGAGATGTCAGTTTTGGTGGCATGGTATGAAACGAGACATTTCCGATTTTGTTTCGAAGTGTTTAATATGTCAACAAGTGAAAGCGGAACATCAAGTGCCTACAGGTTTACTTCAGCCGATCATGATACCTGAATGGAAATGGGATCGAGTCACGATAGATTTTGTATCTGGGTTGCCATTGTCGGCAACTAAGAAAGATGCGATTTGGGTTGTTGTTGATAGACTGACTAAGTCGGCTCATTTTGTTCCCGTACGTACGGATTACTCACTGGATAAACTAGCTGAATTGTATGTTTCTCAAATTGTAAAACTACACGGGGTACCTATTTCTATTGTGTCGGATAGAGATCCGAGATTCACCTCGCGATTTTGGAAGAAATTGCAAGAAGCTTTGGGTACCAAGTTGCATTTTAGCACCGCTTTTCATCCCCAGACCGATGGTCAATCCGAGCGGATAATTCAGATACTCGAGGATATGGTGAGATGTTGCATCCTTGAGTTTAGTGGTTTATGGGAGCGGTATTTACCTTTGATTGAATTCGCTTACGACAATAGTTTTCAATCAAGTATTAAGATGGCGCCTTACGAGGCTTTGTACAGTCGTAAATGCCGTACACCATTGTTTTGGACCGAGCTCGGTGAAAGTAAAATTTTTGGAGTTGATTTGATTAAAGATGCTGAGCAGAAAGTAAAAAATAATTCGTGAAAGTCTGAAGGCAGCATCAGATCGTCAGAAGTCATACGCGGATTTAAAACGAAGAGATATTGAGTATCAGGTGGGAGACAAAGTGTTTCTTAAAGTTTCACCTTGGAAAAAGATACTCAGATTTGGCCGTAAGGGCAAACTGAGTCCGAGGTTCATAGGGCCGTATGAAATATCCGAACGAGTTGGCCCAGTGGCATATAGATTGATTTTACCCCCTGACCTCGAGAAGATTCACAACATTTTTCATGTCTCAATGCTTCGACGTTACAAATCTGATCATTCGCACATAATAAATCCCTCCGAGGTTGAAATTCAAGCCGATATGAGTTATGAAGAAGAACCGATTCGCATCCTAGCTCGTGAAGTGAAAGAGTTGCGAAACAAGAGGGTTCCGTTAGTAAAGGTGTTATGGCTCAAACACGGGATCGAAGAAGCTACTTGGGAAACCGAGAACTCTATGAAAGAACGATACCCAAACCTATTTACCGGTAAGATTTTCGGGGACGAAAATTTCTTAAGTGGGGGAGAGTTGTGACAGCCCTAATGTGACCCTAGTCGAAAAGTGGTTTCGGGACCACAAAACCGAGTCATAAAAATAATTAACCGTCATATTTGATGCTTATTATATGTATATATGCATGTGTGAAAATTTCATGTTTGAATTTTGTTAATTGTAAGTGAATTTTATTAAATAGGACTTGTGTGAGAAAATTTAGAAATGTGCTAGGCAAATGTTAAAGTGGCCTATTGATGCATGTTAGAAAATGCTTGTCCTTGCATGTCAAATTACCCAAAACTTTAGGTAGTGGCCGGCCATGCAATGGGTTAAACATATTATAAACATTTTGTGTTAATGTGTTATGTTAAAAATAATAAAATAAAAGGTTGGTAATAAAGTAATGAAAAGGGAGAGGTGATGAAAACAAAGTTGTTTCATCCATGCTCCTCCATTGCCGTGAATTGAAGGAAGAAAGAAGAGGAGGTTCGGTCACTTGGAACTTAAGGGAGGTTAGTCATTTGTGTTAGATTTTCTTTAAACTTTAAGCTTGTTTCTAGTTAATTAGCTAGTTTCTTACATAACCCATGTCAAAATTATGAAAATCTTGGTGATGGTTTGAGCATTCGGTTTTAGTTATTAAAGGATGAGATTGGGTTATGGTTTTTATGTTTTATGAAGAATTGTTGAAGAGAAGGGTTTTAGTTAGTCAAATGATAAATTCTAATGTTCATGTAACACCCCAAACCCGGCCTAGACGTTATGACCGGATCTGATGCGCCACATCGAAGCGTTCAAAACATTCCGTATTACTTAGTTGAAAAACTTAGTTGGTGTTGTAAAAGACACTTTTAAAAGTAGGTTAAAGTGAATGGAAGCTGTGCACCAGGTAGGAAACCAGGAAGAAGAGGAGGTGAGTCTGTCGGACTGCTTAAGTACCAAGCTCCCTTCGGATCCAATCCTAGACATGCACACCGCCATTGCCACACTCTAACATCTCGTATAATTTTGAGAAAACCGTTTGTTTATGTCCATCTTAAGAAAATTATTATGGTTGAAAGCGTTTGCTTAGCGGAAGTCTTACTCGTATTCTTGTTATTTTGAAATCACTTAATGTATTTGAAAACTCGTCCTAGAGCTAATCTATTTCGTTAGTTATCATAGATCAGTTTTATCATAATAGAATTAAATAATAAAGAAACAACCCAAACCATAAAAATAATTAGCGGCCTTATTACAAAAAAAAACCCAAAACCATAAACGAAAAATATGGAAAATCTAGTTCACCGGAAGAAAACGAATTTGCAGAAAATGTGTGGCCACTCCGAATCCCGCCCAACTCCAAGTCCACCAACTAGGGCTCACCTGCAAGGATGGAAGAAAAAGGGGTGAGTTTGGGAAAACTCAGTGTATATAGAAACCCATCCAAAGCCCAAATCAGCTTGAGCCCATTAGGCCTAAGCCCCATTCAGATAACAGTACACAGTGGACCGAAGCCCTTTTCAGAATACAGTAGCAAGGCCTTAGCCCCTTTTTACATAACAGTGTGACCCATAGGCCCAGTTCAGTAACATAGGTAACAATAGTAGTAATGCATGCAAACCCATCTGGGGAGACTACTCCACCCACCAACCGCTACACTGCCCCGTACCAGCCCTCCACTCCATGTGGGGAATATCTCAACCCACCCAGCCCTACACTCCACAGTTGCAGCAACGCTGCTCAAATATTAGTAAGTTGAGGCAAAGCCTCCAGTATGTGGATGAACCACTTTCAATACTTCCTCCATCAATACTGCAATCCCATGCATTAGATATTAATAAAGCATATCATGTACAATACAGTATTAATCAATCATGCAGTTTAGCTAATTTAAACCCTAGGGGTATTTCCGTAATTATGCTCTTTAGGGGTAATTTCGTACTTACGCAACTACACAATTTATTTCAGTAATTTTTAGCCGTTTTATGCAATTTGGTTCCACCATCTAACTAACATGCTACTTTGCCCATCTCTTACCCATATTGGTCCGTAAGCCCATTGGGCCCAGTTTTGGCCCATCGAGGCCCTCTTTTTCCGAAGTATGTTAAGACGTCACACAAACTTACTTACCACCTTGCGGTGCTAGATCTAACAAATACTCTACGTCTTTAAGAGCATTCGCATACTCACAAGCCCATGAAATGCCGAAATTTCAGCATTTCGGCTTTTGTCGAATTGAACTAAGAAAGGGAGTTCAGTACACACCTGATTCGCGACGACTGCTACTGAGATCTCTTCCGATGTCCTACAATTGATTAGCACAGTTCTTATTTAAAAACCATAATCACTAAACCCCAAAACTTACTTATCCATGATCGAACCATGTCCCTAAAAGCCTTTGAAACCTTACCTTTTTGCCAAAATTGATAGCTAGCTCCGAATCCGATTGCTCCAACAACCCACGCCTTCAATCCAACACTTAAGAAGAAACTAATCATTGACAGAAAACATCAGTTAAAAACCTTTAGAGCCACATGCCCAAATCGACAGCCTCCCTAGATTTTAGGGACTTCGGCTTTTCCTAACTTTGTAAAATATGACCAGATCTGAGATGATGAACACTTACCTCTTACTCCTCTTTGATCTCCATGCAATCTGATGCAGATTTATCTTTCAAACGACGGTAGAACTCGACTCCCAAAGTTTTGAAGTTTCGGCTATAAGCCCCCAAATCTATGGCTTTTCGGCTTTTGGGTGATGAAGGAGATGACAATGTGGAACTATAACCTGGATGTAGAATTGCCGACAGGTCTCTAAAGTTCCGAAAGAATAATCGTTGATTAATGGAAACACAATGTTAAAGGGTTTGGCTCTGAAGAAATCGGTACCTGTAATGTGTGTTCAAGATTTCGACTTTTATAGATTCGGCAAAAGTATTGATGAACAGCAGAATTGATGAATAGTTTTGAAGAAGAAAAATAGAAAAAGAAGAATAGAGGAAGTGGTAGTTTCGGCTCGAGAGGAAAAAGAGAGAAAAGAAAAACCTTGTGATGTCTGAGCAGAAAGGAACGACACCACTCAATACCCTAGGTGCCGAAATACTAACCTCATAACCCTCTGCCGATTTTTCCCCCTTCAATTCCCAAAATTCGGCCAACTCCTAACCTCTCTCCTAATCCCTTAATTCTCTCCCCTTATCACTCCTTAATCCAAGCGTTTGGACTGATCCAAACACTACTTTAGCAGAATCCACCTGGACTCCAACACTACCCCTCCTACACTTAAAAATAAATGCATCTATTTGTCAACACAGGGAATCAATCCCATGCCTTCCCCAATGCTCCACACGCCACTTTTCTAGGAACCTAGTGGCATCACCCTTGCCACTTTACCAGAGTCTCATTTGTGATGCAATTTACCTATCACTCCACTTAAGGGCCACTTTGCCAGAACCCCTAACCTTTTAAGTCCAAAATTCAAAAATTCAACCGAGTTTCGGCCAACACATGGGCCTTCTATAAGCTCATTTACCTACTCAAAATATTAATTTCACATCCGAATACAAAATTTTAAAATCTTTACAAAATATTGACAACCGCGAATAAATCCGAAAATCAGGATGTTACAACTCTACCCTCCTTAAAGAAATTTCGACCTCGAAATTTTACCTTATTAGAACAGTTGAGGGTACTGTTGAGCATAGACTCCTCAGTCTCCCAAGTAGCTTCTTCTTTGCCATGGTTCCTGCAGAGTACTTTCACTAGTGGAACTGATTTCCTTCTCAACACCTTGACGTCACGATCAAGTATTTGCACAGGTTCCTCTTCAAAGTTAAATCTAACTGTACCTCGATTTCTGCAACTGGTATGATATGTGTTGGGTCAGATCGATACCTCCTCAGCATGGATACATGAAAAAGTCGTGGATACGCTGCAGTTTTGGTGGTAACTCTAGCTGATAAGCCACTGGTCCAACCCGCTTAACAATTTGGTAAGGCCCAATAAACTGTGGGCTCAACTTACCCTTCTTACCAAATCTTAAAATTTTCTTCCAAGGGGAAACCTTCAAGAAAACCATATCCCCAACAGCGAACTCAATCTCTTTGCGCTTAGATCCGCATACGACTTCTGTCTATCGGATGCCTCCTTTAACCGATCCCTTATCAGCCTAACCTTGCTTCAGTGTCTGCCACCAATTCCGGTCCAAGCACTCGTCGTTCACCCAACTCTGTCCAACACGTCGGCGTACGACATCTTCGCCCATAAAGCGCTTCATATGGAGCCATCTGAATACTTGCTTGGTAGCTGTTATTGTAAGCAAACTCCACCAGTGGCAAGTAGTCCTCCCAACTTCCACGAAAATCAATGATACAACCTCTTAACACATCTTCCAGAACCTGAATAACCCTTTCTGACTGTCCATCTGTCGTGGTGAAAAGCAGTGCTAAAATTCAATCGTGTACCCAACGCTTCCTGCAACTTCGCCAAAATCGAGATGTAAACCTAGGGCCTCGATCAGAAATTATAACACTGGTACCCCATGCAGTCGCACCACCTCCACTACATATAACTTGGCCAACTTTTGCAGTGAGTAGTCGGTACGAACAGGTATGAAATGAGAGATTTTGTTAACCTATCCACAACCACCCACACCGAATCTTTCTTGGTGGGTGTCAAAGGTAACCCACTCACAAAGTCCATTGTTACTCTTTCCCACTTCCATAACGAATTTTCACAGGTTGCAGTAATCCCGAAGGCAATTGGTGCTCAGCTTAACCTGCTGGCACGCCAGACATTTCCCAACAAATTCAGTCACCTCTCGTTTAAATCTGGGCCACCAGTACACTTCTCGCAAGTCTCGATATAACTTATTCCCTCCAGGATGCATGGCACAGAGTCCACCATGAGCCTCTTTTAGAATTAACTGCCTCAATTCAGGGTCCTTTGGAATACAAACCCTTCCACGAAAGCACAGAACTCCTTCAGTGTTCAACCCAAAATCCTCGTTCTCACCACTCTTAACTCGCTGAACCGGAGAGCTAATGAATCGTCCTTCAACTGTTTTTCCTTAATCTGCTCAGTCCAAGTAGGCCTTACCTGCAGTTCTGCCAACAAGCTTCCATCTCGTACAGACTCAATCGTGTGAACAAGGCTCTCAAATCAGTAACAACCCTTCGACTCAACGCATCCGCCACCACATTAGCCTTTCCTGGGTGGTACTCTATCGAACAGTCGTAGTCTTTAAGCAACTCCACCCATCTTTGTTGCCTAAGGTTCAACTCCTTCTGAGTCAACAAATACTTTAGGCTCTTATGATCTGTATATATAATGCACTTCTCCCATATAAGTAATGTCTCCAAATTTTTAAAGCAAAAATCACCGCTGCTAGCTCCAAATCATGCGTAGGGTAATTCACCTCATGAGCCTTAAGCTGTCGCGATGCATAAGTGACCACCTTGCCCTCTTGCATCAGTATGCAACCTAACCCTACATGTGACGCATCGCTATATAAAGTAAAGTCCTTCCCAGACACCGGTTGAATCAACACTGGCGCTTCGGTCAATACCTTTTTCAACCGATCAAAAGCTTTTTGCTGTATCTCGGTCCAGACAAATGGTATCCTTTCCTTATGAGTTTTGTCAAGGGTGCCGCCATTACCGAGAAACCCTCCACAAACCTTCTGTAGTAACCTGCTAACCCTAGAAAACTCCAAATTTCCGATACTGACCTAGGTGGCTTCCATTCCAGAATCGCTTCAATTTTACGAGGATCCACCTTAATCCCCTCGGCAGAGACCACATGCCCTAGGACGGTTACCTCCTCAACCAAAATTCACACTTGCTGAATTTCGCATAGAGCTCCTTTTCCCTTAACACTTGCAGCACAATACGGAGATGCTCATCATGCTTCGCCTCCGTTTCAGAGTATACCAGGATATCATCGATAAAGACGACTACGAACCGATCCAAGTAAGGTTGGAATACTCGATTCATCAGATCCATAAAAGCTGCAGGTGCGTTCGTCAGCCCAAACGGCATGACCACAAACTCATAATGTCCATATCGAGTTCGAAATGCTGTTTTATGAATATCCCCTTCTTTTACCCTTAGCTGATGGTATCCAGAATGAAGATCGATCTTAGAGAATACCGAAGCTCCCCTCAGTTGATCGAACAGATCGTCAATCCTTGGTAGTGGATACTTATTCTTAATCGTCAGTTTGTTAAACTGGCGATAATCGATGCACATGCGCATCGTTCCATCCTTTTTCTTCACAAACAGGACCGGTGCTCCCCAAGGAGACACACTAGGCCTAATGAAGCCTCTATCTAACAACTCTTGAATTTGAGCCTTCAGTTCCACTAACTCCTTTGGTGCCATCCTATAGGGTGCAATAGATACTGGAGTTGTTCCAGGCAACAAATCGATTCCAAACTCGACTTCCCGATTCGGAGGTAATCCAGGAAGCTCTTCCGGAAAAACATCCTGGAATTCCCTAACAGTTCTGATGGTCTCCACAGTCACATCCTCAGTTTCAGCTTGGCTTACCAAAGCCAGATATGCCTCGCAGCCCTTGCGCATCAGTTTCTCAGCCCTCAACACCGATACTACATTGGATAAGTAATCCCTCCGTTCTCCAATAATCATTACCTCTTCATCATTGACAGTCCTTAACACCATACTCTTAGCTGCACAATCCAAAGTTGCCTTATGCTTGGTCAACCAATCCATCCCTAGTATCAAATCGAATTCTTCAAGCGGTAACTCCATCAAATCCCCACAGAAAACCCCGCCTTGAATCTCCAAAGGTACCTCCTTGAAGAGTTTCTCTACCTTAACCGAATGACCTAAAGGACTTATCACAGACACCCCACACATAGTCTCCTCAAAGTGCACACCCAGTGCCCCAGAAATGTTAAATGCCACATATGAATGGGTTGATCCAACATCAATCAGAGCAGTATAAGGTACACCATATATAAAAAACGTACCAGTTATGACATCAGGTGCGTCACCCTCCTCGCGGCGACGAGCAGCATACACCAAAGCTGGCTGACGAGCATCCGCGTTACCAATACCCCTGCCGGGTGCCCCACGTCCACGGCCATTACCACCGCGACCTTGTCCACGACCTCTTGGCAGCGGCGGTCCATCCCTCACAGGTTGAGCCAGTCACACAGCCCCTTGTTCGGCCACTTGAGACTGAGTGGCCCTCCTAGGACAATCCTTAATCCTATGCTCCTTAGACCCACAACGAAGACAAGCCCCAGAACGCTTCCAGCACTCTCCTTGATGCATTCTGCCGCAATCCCCACAAGCTTGCGGTCTACCTGTGTTCATCGAAACTGCTCGAACTAGTTCCTCCATCCTAGCTCTCTTAACATTTCGATTTGCAGCACCCGCTGGTCCAGCATCCCTCTTGAACCGATTCCGATCCCTATCACGATTCTTCCGTTCAGTTTGTTTCACCTCCTTGGCTATCTTAGCCTTTTCTACCAGTGCAGTGAAATCTCGCTCTCTCTGTGGAGCTATGAGCACCCTTAACTCATCTCTGAGACCATCCTCAAAATGAACGCTACGCTCGTATTCGGTGGAAATGATGCCATTAGCATACCGACTCAATCGTAGAAACTCTGCCTCATATTCAGCAATGGTCTTATTTCCCTGAGTCAGATTCAAGAACTCCTTTCTGCATGCATCCACATAGCTAGCTCCAACATATTTTGCCTTAAAGGTCTGTTTGAACAGCTCCCATGTTACCCTCTCAGCTGGGGTACCCTCTCTCACAGTAATCCACCACTGATACGCTTCATCCCACAGCAACGACACCGCCCCTTTCAACTTCTGTTCTACTGAGCAGTCCAGGTCATCCATGATCCGCTCTGTGGCTTCCAACCAGTACTCAGCCACATTTGGGGCCACTCCAGATACGCCCATAAAAATCTCAGCTCCGTTGGCCCGAAGGCATTCAGAAATGGACCCCTATTCATGGGCCCGATGTTAGCTCCAGCCACCCTTTCCAAAACCCTCAACATGGCCTGAGACAAAGCGTCATCCCCTGCGGCCCGATCATACGGCCCATTTTCATTAACCGGTGGTGGACGTACCTCGCCAGCTAGCATGTGCTCAGATGACGTAGATCCAGCTTAAGTGCTACCTCGGCCTCGACCACGGCCTCTTCCCCGAGTAACCCTTGTACTCATAACGATTTATCTGTTTACAAATTTTATGACATTAGTTTACTGGTTCTATTGTTTATTACAGAATGTCTTATGAACAGATAGAGTTTTAGAGTTATTTTCGCGTAATCACGATTTAGCTACGGTCTCAGTTTTGTAGCCCTAATATCATATTATCAATAGCACTATCTCTAAGGCTCAGTACTATCTACAGTATTATTTCCAGTCCAGTTCCATAAATATTTACAGTACTATCTACAGTATTATTTCCATGTTTTTGTTTACCGAAAATAAAAGGATTTGATTTGAAAACACTTTTATTTTAAAGCCATTGATATAACCCTGTTTAACAATAGAAAAACTTAAACATTCTTTGAAAAACTTACCATTTCCAAAAGTACCCTTCTTAGGCCTAAGTTTTTGAAAAGATTTTCGGACCCGATCCACAGCCGAGTTGTTGCAACCAGGCTCTGATACCACTAAATGTAACACCCCAAACTCGGCCTAGACGTTATGACCGAATCTGATGCGCCACATCGAAGTGTTCAAAACATTCCGTATTACTTAGTTGGAAAACTTAGTTGGTGTTGTAAAAGACACTTTTAAAAGTAGGTTAAAGTGAATTGAAGCTGTGCACCAGGTAGGAAACCAGGAAGAAGAGGAGGTGAGTCCGTCGGACTGCTTAAGTACCAAGCTCCCTTCGGATCCAATCCTAGACATGCACACCGCCATTGCCACACTCTAACATCTCGTATAATTTTGAGAAAACCGTTTGGTTATGTCCATCTTAAGAAAATGATTAAGGTTGAAAACATTTGCTTAGCGAAAGTCTTACTCGTATTCGTGTTATTTTGAAATCACTTAATGTTTTTGAAAACGCGTCCTAGAGCTAATCTATTTCGTTAGTTATCATAGATCAGTTTTATCATAATAGAATTAAATAATAAAGAAACAACCCAAACCATAAAAATAATTAGCGGCCTTATTACAAAAAAAAACCCAAAACCATAAACGAAAAATATGAAAAATCTAGTTCACCGGAAGAAAACGAATTTGCAGAAAACGTGTGGCCACTCCGAATCCCGCCCAGCTCCAAGTCCACCAACTAGGGCTCACCTGCAAGGATGGAAGAAAAATGGGTGAGTTTGGGAAAACTCAGTGTATACAGAAACCCATCCAAAGCCCAAATCAGCTCGAGCCCATTGGGCTAAGCCCCATTCAAATAACAGTACACAGTGGACCGAAGCCCTTTTCAGAATACAGTAGCAAGGCCTTAGCCCCTTAGCCCCATCTGGGGAGACTACTCAACCCACCAACCGCTACACTGCCCCGTACCAGGCCTCCACTCCATGTGGGGAATATCTCAACCCACCCAGCCCTACACTCCATAGTTGCAGCAACGCTGCTCAAATATCAGTAAGTTGAGGCAAAGCCTCCAGTACGTGGATGAACCACTTTCAATACTTCCTCCATCAGTACCGCAATCCCATGCAACAGATATTAATAAAGCATATCATGTACAATACAGTATTAATCAATCATGCAGTTTAGCTAATTTAAACCCTAGGGGTATTTCGATAATTATGCTCTTTAGGGGTAATTTCGTACTTACGCAACTACACAAGTTATTTCAGTAATTTTTAGCCGTTTTATGCAATTTGGTTCCACCATCTAACTAACATGCTACTTTGTCCATCTCTTACCCATATTGGTCCGTAAGCCCATTGGGCCCAGTTTTGGCCTATCGAGGCCCTCTTTTTTTGAAGTACATTAAGACGTCACACAAACTTACTTACCACCTTGCGGTGCTAGATCTAACAATTACTCTACATCTTTGAGAGCTTCGCATACTCACAAGCCCATGAAATGCCAGAATTTCGGCATTTCGGCTTTTGCCGAATTGAACTAAAAAAAGGTGTTCGGTACACACCTAATTCGCGACAACTACTACTGAGATCTCTTTCGATGTCCGACAATTGATTAGCACAGTTCTTATTTACAAACCATAATCACTAAACCCCAAAACTTACTTATCCATGATCGAACCATGTCCCTAAAAGCCTTTGAAACCTTACCTTTTTGCCAAAATCGATAGCTAGCTCCGAATCCGATTGCTCCAACAATCCACGCCTTCAATCCAACACTTAAGAAGACACTAATCATTGACAGAAAATGTCAGTTAAAAACCCTTAGAGCCACATGCCCAAATCGACAGCCTCCCTAAATTTTAGGGACTTCGGCTTTTCCTAACTTTGTAAAATATGACCAGATCTGAGATGATGAACACTTACCCCTTGCTCCTTTTTGATCTCCATGCAATCTGATGCAAATTTATCTTTCAAACGACGGTAGAACTCGACTCCCAAAGTTTTAAAGTTTCGGCTATAAGCCCCCAAATCTATGGTTTTTCGGCTTTTGGGTGATGAAGGAGATGACAATGTGGAACTATAACCTGGATGTAGAATTGCCAACAGGTCTCTAGAGTTCCGAAAGAATAATCGCTGATTAATGGAAACACAATGTTAAAGGGTTTGGCTCTGAAGAAATCGGTACCTGTAATGTGTGTTCAAGATTTCAGCTTTTATGGATTCGGCAAAAGTATTGATGAACAACAGAATTGATGAGTAGTTTTGAAGAAGAAAAATAGAAAAAGAAGAATAGGGGAAGTGGTAGTTTCGGCTAGAGAGGAAAAAGAGAGAAAAGAAAAACCTTGTGATGTCTGAGCAGAAAGGAACGGCACCACTCAATACCCTAGGTGCCGAAATACTAACCTCATAACCCTCTACCGATTTTTCCCCCTTCAATTCCCAAAATTCGGCCAACTCCTAACCTCTCTCCTAATCCCTTAAATCTCTCCCCTTATCACTCTTTAATCCAAGCATTTGGACTGATCCAAACTCTCCTTTAGCAGAATCCACCTGGACTCCAACACTACCCCTCCTGCACTTAAAAATAAATGCATCTATTTGTCAACACAGGGAATCGATCCCATGCCTTCCCCAATGCTCCACACGCCACTTTTCTAGGAACCTAGTGGCATCACCCTTGCTACTTTACCAGAGGCTCATTTGTGATGCAATTTACCCATCACTCCACTTAAGGGCCACTTAGCCAGAACCCCTAACCTTTTAAGTCCAAAATTCAAAAATTCAACAGGGTTTCGGCCAACACATGGGCCTTCTATAAGCCCATTTACCTACTCAAAATATTAATTTCACATCCGAATACAAAATTTTAAAATCTTTACAAAATATTGAAAACCGCGAATAAATCCGAAAATCAGGATGTTACAGTTCATGAGTACAATGGCCAAACATAGATTTGTCTAATGAATTGAACAAATGCCGTGTGAGTGATTGAAATGAATGAGTTGGAGGTTGGATCATATTAAGATTCGGCTTTGCACATAAATATTAAGAGTTTGATATTTTTATGATTTTTGGAAGGTAAATAAGGTTATGCTCAAGTTAAATACAAGATTATGGCTAATTTGTGTTTAGTGAGTTTCGGCCAAGGACTTTACGTGCACTCGGTTCAAGTAGAGTAAACGTGACGGGTAGAAAATGGTTGTTAATTGAGATAGTTTAAGGTATTTGTAAGTAGTTTGAATAAATGAATAATAATAATAATAAATCATCTAGTGAATTGGTGTAATTGCCGAATTTGAACTAGAAAGTTATTGAGTAATGTTTGTATGTTAAGTGATAGAATAGAGCGAATGCTTGGAATGTGATATGTATGAATTATAAGTTGGATTAAAGGCTGTTATATTGCCTTATCATTTTCAGGAATGTGCTACGTTAAAGAAATTGAGGGTTGATGTTTAAGTAAGGTAAGTATAGGTATATTCGGCTTGTAGTTTTATAAATGTGATATGAGTTTTTTGTGCTGTAAATGAGTAGTAAGTATGTTAAGAATGGTTCTAAAATGTATATGGATGCCGTATGATTGTGTTTGATTGAGAAGTAAATTGTTTGATTTAGCTCAAGAGCTTAGAGGATCAAAGTTGGATAAGGGAAAGGAAAAAGTGGTCGAATAGCCGTTGAAATCGTTCGACAACATCCGAGGTAAGTTTTCAAGTATTGAAACTTAGTTTATGATTTGATTAAGTCATGACATATAAGCATAACAAATAAACGGTGATATAATGATTCTACTTGAATTGTATATTGAGGTGATTAGTTTATACCTATGACGGGTAGCCGAATGTGTATAGAGATTATGTTATAAATCAAATCAAATCATGCTCTTTGTATGTGGCTATTGAGCCGAAAATGGTAATGGTTGATAAGTGTCTTGTGTTTGAATTCTAGTTATGAAAATGAAATATAGATGTGTCATGATTCATTGATATATGTGCTTGATTATTCGGATGATATCCGGGCTAAGTCCCGAAGGCATTTGTGCGAGTTCCTATATCCAGGCTAAGTCCCGAAGGCATTTGTGCTAGTGACTATATCCGGGAAAAGTCCCGAAGGCATTTGTGCGAGTAGTTGCTATACCCGGGCTAAGTCCTGAAGGCATTTGTGCTAGTGACTACATCAAGGCTAAGACCCGAAGGCATTTGTGCGAGTTGCTATATCCGGCTAAAGCCCGAAGGTACTTGGGTTTGGAAGTGAGCGATCTTGCTGTAATAATTTCAATTAATACGCTCATAAAATAAAAATGATAAGGTATGTTTCGTATATGCATCGGAAAGGTTGATTCCTTTCAAATAGTACTCGCTCAATTGATTAACGAGTTTCCGGCCTCTAGTTAGGTTTGATACCCTGTGTATGAATATATTGATTGAAGCGTGAAAAAATTATGATTTTGAGAATGTGCATATATGAAATTATTCATTTAGTCATATGAAGGCTATACTTTAGTCGTAAATAATTTCGTTACTCAAAACTTACTAAGCATTAAATGCTTATTCCGTTCCTTTAATTCTCTGTTTTATAGATTTTTGTTGGTCAGCTATCGGACTCTGGATTGTCAAAGTCGAAGTCGTCCACACTATCTAAGCCATTTTGGTACTCTTTTAGTTAAACGTTGATAATGGCATGTATAGGACTAACCTTTGTTGTTAATCAAGTACCTTTGGTAATGTGTATATATTCGGATAGCCATGCGAAAATGGCTTAAATATTTTGTGCATAGTATTAAAATCATTTTGTATATATATGGTTATTGAGAGGTGTGGAAATGCTTGGCAATGATTAGCCATTGGAATGGTTAATCACGATCATATTTGGTGCTATGTATGTCCAATGGCTAGTTGAATCATGGAAACAATGAAATAGGTGAGATTTACCTTAAAATAGATGCTGACAGCAGCAGTGATGTGAGTTTGAAAATTCACTAAAAATATTAGGAATGTAATTAAATAATGAATAAATTATGTAATCGAACCTTGATGAGTCTATTTTTATATGGAAGAAGCAAAACGACCATATGAGCCGTATTTTATGAGATGTTTAAGTTTTCGTGAAACAGGGCCAGAACGGTTACTGGATCCCCTGTTCTAATTTTGGAAATTTACCACAAATTAACCAGAAATAATTATAAGTCATGCTTTATATGTACAGATTCCTTTTTGAGTCTAGTTTCATTAGAAATAAACGGCATATGTATTGAAGCCTTGTAAAAGGAAATATATAAGTCGTAATGCATGAAGGTCAGAGTAGTCAAACCCTAAAATAGGGGAGACTTTAACTAATCAACTGTACTAATTGGCCCGACCAAAAATTATAGAAAAAAATCTGTAGATGGATATATGAGTCTAGTTTCAGGGAAAATTTACAGAATCAGTTTTCGAGTTCTGGAACTCGAGATATGATTTTTAAGGTGACAGTGACGCAGTTAGCCAGCTTGTCTGAAAATTTTAAAATGAACTGTGTAAATAAATGAATTAAGTTTGTTAACACCTCGTGTTCGACTCCGGCAACGGTCTCGGGTGCGGGGTGTTACATTTATTCTTTCTTAAGACTAATATCACTTTTTGGGGCATTCTCTTGATTTGGAATGACTTTTTCTCTTTTTTTAGGGGGCTGAGCTCTGCATTCGATTTTTCTTGTGTGGTTGTTTTTTACCATTGCTGATTACACACATTTCTTGCTTTTCTCAATTGCTAACATTTTTCTTCTCCTTTCTCTTAAGCCTTGGCGACTACTTTTCCCTCTTTCCCTTCTCGTGAACCTGTTTCCCTTCTCACTTTGCTACCTTGGCTGAACACCTCTATCTTTTTGTTTCACTTTCGATTTTGGCAGGTGATCACGGATCTGCTCGATTTAGATACACGACTCCTTCTTCCTCTCCCTCAATTGTCTACTTTGGCCGAATATTGGTAAGTGAATCTCTATCTCACTCTTTTCTTTTCCTTTTTTTTTATTCTCCCTTTTCTGACATCATCTCTTACTAGTTTTTCCCTTATCATCTATGATCTCCCTTTCATGTGTTACAGTTGCAGGTTAATCTTTGTTCACGTTCTTGTTCGATATGTCTTAGCCTTATAATCCTCTCTGTCGTGATTGGTAAGTGTGTATAGTTGAGAAGGTGTGGTGCTTCAAGTATAACTCTATTGAAATAGGGGTGACTTTTGTGTAGGTAGTAATTAAAGTCGATTGACATTCTTTCCTGTAAGCCGAAGGTGCAATTGCTATTGTTTGGCGTAAGAAGTCGGTGATCGTTTTGGAACTCCATTAATTCCTTTGATACTTGAGTTAAATAACTAATTAGGTTTCATACTAATTTTTGTTCAAGTAGAGGAAATGTTCAGAGCGTGGATTAACTTCAATTACATAAGGTGTGTAATCACACTACAAAGTTGTTAATCGGTAAAAGTCAGAAAGAATGTTCATACATGCTACACGAGTGTGCCCTCGCTCGTATGTTGAATTGAATGCATAAACACGTGCGTTTGATAGTAGCGGCCACCATGAATGATCTTATAGGCTTAGGCTATTTTGGGCCATGTTGGGTCCAAATGGGTCGTGTGGGCCCACACAGGTAAACCACACTGTTGTGTGAAGATAATTGGGCCAACTGTGTAGTTTACACGGCCAAGGCCATTATTTAGGCTTATTGGGCCACACGAGCGTATGGGCCCACCTGGGCCATATTATGGGATTTGGGCCCATTTCTATTATTTAACTGTTAAGGTCGCATGGGTCGCCTAAGACAACTGTCGGCCTACTGATGGGTCGGTAAGTACACTTAGACCCTATACTAATAAAATGACTGTTATACCCCTAGAGGTAAAATGTCTGATATACCCCTATGCTATATTTGACTATATTCGAGCATGATATTTTGCATACACATATATATTATGACATGACATGTTGCATGGGGGTGGGTTTGATATGTTTGGAGGAAGTGTACTGTACAAGCAGCTCTGCTGCATATACTTTTTAGTGCCGCAATCGGTGCTATATTCTAGAGTGTAGGGATAGGTCTGTCAATTTTATCCCGACATGAAGTGTGTGTTGGACGGAGTGGACTGTAGATGTAACGGCTCGATATAGGTCCTAGTCAGAATAGTGGTCTCGAGACCACAAATCTGAAGTCAAATAAATTAGTTTATTATTATTTTGGAGTCATTGTATGTTTATATTAGTGTATGAAAAATTTTGTGAGTTAATTTTGACGTTCGTGAATTGAGAAAAAGGATTAAATCGTATAAAATGCAAAAGTCCTAAATTGATAGCTAAAAGTGTCAAATAGCTAGAGAATAAAGATTAAGGGTCTTTAAAGGCCAATTAGGCCCTATTGTGATATCTTGGCCGGCCATGAGAGATGAAAGTGTGGTAAAGTCAACATTAGGTAATGTTGATGACATAAGGTGTACTATAATGATGCCAAAAAGCCTAGCTATCATTTTCTTTTCTCCATCCTTTCTTTTGACCAAAATTTTTAGCAAAGAAATGGGGTTTTAAGAGCTTGAAATTTTAGCAACTTTAAGCCTTCTCAAGTAAGTTATTTTAATGGTTTTTCTTAAATATTTTTGCACTTTTGAGACCCTTAAAACATGGGCTTTCAAATAAGAGTACTATTTTGCAAAATGATCAAGAGTGTAGGGTTTTTCCATGAAAGGGTTTGTAATGTTTGTTGAGTTTTTATGGAAGAAAATAAGTCTTGGGTGTGTTATGAACAACTTTTGTGAAATGTTTTAGCATGAAAACACCTAAAAGGACTATATTGCATAAGTTCTAAAATAGATGTTAAATATGTGAAAAAGTGGGAATTTGGAGAGTAAAAAGGGTTCGGCTAGGCTTAAGTCGTGAAGAAATTCGATAAAAATCAATTTTCGGGCCTAGGGTTAAAATGGTCATTTTGTCAAAGTCTAGGGGCAAAATGGTCATTTTACCAAAGACATGCTAAATTTTATTTAGTGACTAAATCAGTGCATTTTACGATTATAGATGAAGAATCACCAAATCCGAACTTAAACCGGGGGAAAGCTAAGCAAATCGATTAAATCGACTAGTCGCCACATTTTGTAATTCGAGGTAAGTTGTATGTAACTAATACAACTACAATGTTAATGTATGTGTTGAATTATACTTGAATTTAATATAGCATGAATTGCTTGATTGTGGAACTGAGAAAGTATGATGGTAATAGAGATAGTAGAGTTCCCGTTTAAACCTATAAAATAAATCAGATATTCATGCCATAACATATGGGTTATTATAAGCTAGTGTAAGACATGTTTGTAAGACCATGTCTGGGACATGGCATCGGCATTGGGATAGTGTAAGACATGTCTCGGACATGCATCAGCCTCGAGACGTAAGTCAGTGTAAGACATGTCTAAGACATGCATCGGCTACGAGATGTGTCAATGTAAGACCATGTCTAGGACACGGCATTGTCACAGATATGCTAGAGCTTGTGTAAGACCATGTCCGGGACATGGCATCAGTACCTTACCCCATGTTTGATGCTTAATGAATATCTTATAGTGTTCCAAATAGTTCAACGGTGAAAGTTATGATTTCAAGTTAACGAGGAAAGTATAACTGTGTTGTGAGTGGTACAGGTACCTATTTGGTATATATAGAATATGAGTACATTTTATGATATATGATGTGTACTGAATGTTGATGAGTAAGTCTTGCTTATGCCCAATTGTATATTATGAGCTTGTTCATGAATGGTAAAGTTATGTAATAATTTATGTGTAACTTACTAAGTTTTATGCTTGCTTCCTCTCCTTTTCCATTTTCTTATGTGCTACCTATCTAGCTCAATGATCAACGGAAGTTAGAGATATCGATCACACTATCAACTGAAGCCTTCGGTATTGTTTGATTTATATATTTGAATATGACATGTATAGGGAACTAGACTTGTGTTTCGTGTCATTATCAATTTGGCCAAATGTGTTGGCTTGGGATAAATATCTCATTTTGTACTAAGCCTCATATTATGGCTAATATCCATTTTGATTTATATACAAGGAAGTTATCTTCGTAGGTGAGTAAAATGCACATATGGAATGTTGTTTATTATGGCTGATTTGGTTGCATGAAATAGCCTTGAATTGGTTTTGGTTGCTAATGTGTAGCTTGTGTAAGGAAGGGTGGCAAAGAAGCTTGGTAAATAGCATCATTATGTCCATGTAACGCCCCAAATTTTGGGCCTAGAAGAACTGGGCTTCGCGTATAGGAGGAATTGGAATTTAGTTATACAAGTGGATGGCACAATTAAATGTCTGCTCAAGTGGTTAAGGGGCCGGAGAGGAGTTGGAAAAGTCCTAGGTTCAAACCTGGGCTTCAGCAAAATTTTGGTTTTAAGTGAATAAAACCCTGGATACTTGGATGAAGGTATTTTAAATTATTGTGTTAAATAAATGACATAAGGAAGCATGTGGTCTAGTGGTTGTGGCGTCATTAAGGTTCCAAGGGAGCCTGGGTTCAAGTCTTGGCTCTTGCAATTTATTTTAATTTTTGCTCTCAAGTAAATCTAGACGTTCGTATGTAGGGCTTATATTTTATTACGTCTGATTAATGACACAAAGGAGCTTGTGGCTTGGTGGTGGTATCGTGACATGACTATTGTAAGAGCAAGTGTTCGAATCCCATGGCAAGCAAGGAGCAACTATTTTGCTATCAGGGGACAACAAGAGTTAGTGTTGGATTTGAACTCTGGTGATGGAGAGTTTGAATTGGTCTTGGGGTTGGTTGTGGAGGACATCAAGGAGGGATAAGGGGAGAGAATCATAGAGATTTTCAAGGTGTTTGAGATTGGGGAGTTGTAGCCGATTTGAGGGTTGAAAATTCGGCTAGGGAGTCCTTATATTCATTTTTTCAGCTCATGTTTTTGGAGAGGTGTTACCGAATTTTTCTTTGCTTTTAGTGCGAAATTGCCTTGCTTCTCAATAATTGTGTAATTGTCTGTCTTTCTCCATTTTTTTCCATCTCTCTATTTCTCAAAACTGAACGGTATTTCTCTCCTGCCTCTCTAGTTTTTCTCCTCTTTTGACCATTTCTTCTAAAAGTTAGCCGAATTTCTACATCTCTCTTCTCTTCCAATATTGGCTCATTACACTCTTTTGTCTTCTTTTTCTCTTTCATTCCTTTGGTTTTACCCTCATGGCCGAACCTGTTATTTTCCTTTTCTCAACGTTTCTTCTATTATTCCTAAGTTGTGATTAAGCCGAATATCCTCTCTTTTAAGCATCTTGTTTTCATGAAGTCGAAGGCTTAACCTAGGTGTTAGTTAACAATCGGTTTCTCAAAGGTTGAAGAGGTTTGTTAGTGTTATTGAAGCAACCTAGATATTTTCCTCATATCTTCTGTTAAGGTAAATACTTAGCTTTATTTTCATTTGGATAATGGCCGAATTTGGTATATGTTGTTTTGGGGCAACATTTCGTGAATGTAAGGCCACCAAGATTTGTGTGATGGTTCAGATTATCGGCAAAGGACAAGGCGATTGATGTTTAGCCAACGATCTATGTGGAATAGGTTAGTTTGCACTCAATTGAAGAGGTAATAGTTGTTGGATTTGGAATTAGTATTAATAAGTAAGTGTAGATCTTTTTGCACTTGATTAAGTAAATACTCTGATTCGTTTAGCAAAATAGGTGTGTAACCGAGTACTACGTTTGCTAATCGGCTGAAAAGCCAAAAATATGTATTTCACTGAATAGACAGTAGTTTAGCAAATGTCAAAATACTGAAATGTCGAAAAGTCAAAAGTTCGACAATGATTGCCACACGAGTGTGCGAATGCACGTGTGGATAATCTGATACGATAGTAGAGGCCACCATGATCGATCTCATGGGATCAGCTGATTTTGGACCGAAATGGGTTGTGTGGGCCCAATGGGCTTGTGGGCCTCACACGGGCCTTTGTTATGGATGTGTGGAAATAATGAACCTGGCTGTGTCATTCTACATGGCTAAGGTTGATTTAAGGCTTAACGGGCCAAATGAGCATGTGGGTCCCACTTGGACCAGATAACGGGCCTTAGGCCCATCTGCACCATTATGTTTATTTAGGTTATTTTAGTCGCTCGAGGCGAAGGTGGATCTTATGTTGGGTCGTTAGGACCCCTATAGTGCAAAATTATCGAAATACCCTTGAAGTAAAAAATTATCGAAATACCCCTATAGTGCAAAATTATCGAAATACCCTTGAAGTAAAAAATTATCGAAATACCCCTATAGTGCAAAATTACAGAAATACCCTTGTAGTGTAAAATTACCAAAATACCCTCGATTTGTGAAATTACCAAAATGCCCCTGTAGGGTAAAATGACTAAAATGCCCTACATGGTAAACTGATTGTTTTGCCCCATGTGAGGTATTTATAAATATGTACAAGTATGATTGTAGTTTAGCTTGCTAATTAAACTATAATAGATACATGTATGATTCTATGATATTGCATGACATGTGGCATGATGCATTGCATGGGGGTGGGTTTTTATATGATTGGAGAAAGTGTACTGTACTGGCAGCTCTGTTGCAAATTATTGATAACTTTAAGCCTATTATACTGGTAGCTCTGCTGCAAATACTGTTAGTGCCGCAATCGATGTTATTTTGGAGTGCAGGGATAGGTGGGTTGATTATATCCTCACATGGAGTGTAGAGCTAGTACAGAGATGGAGTGTAGAGGCTGGATTGGTAGGACTTACATACTGGTTACTATTATTGTAATGGGCTAAGGCCCGAATATTTATATAACTACTTCTGTATTAAGATGGGCTTAGGCCCAGACTACTTACTGTTACTAATATGGGCTTAGGCCCAGAATGTATTTGTTCTCTATATGTTTGGATGTTTGTCATTATGGGATTACACACTAAGTTTTCGTAAACTCGCCCTTTCTTTTAACTGCGCAGGTAATCCCCAGCCTTAGACGATTTTGAGTCGCGAGGGACTCGAAGGTGGCCACACGATTATAGTGGATCTGCAACTTGACTTTATCTATTTAAATTTCATATTGGGTTTCTGATTATGTAATAAGACCATTTGGGGGATTTTTAACTTTTATTGGGCTTTTGATTTTGTATTTTCAACTACTAGAATAGGAACATCGAGTTTTCAAAATGATAACATTTTCGAAGAAAAACCTACATTTTTAACGTTAAGATTTTCAACTAGAGAAGCTTCTGCGGTTTTATTCGGATTAGGAAATCAAAGATAACAAACGTTTTGATAAGTTAATTTCAAACGGGATTTACCGAGTTTTCTCAAGCAATAAAAAAACTAAATGGGTTTTAGCTTAAAAAAATGGTTTTCACCAACAAGTCCAAGTATTAGAAGGCACTTCAGTGTCACACGTCGGATTTGGTCATAACGTGAGGCTGGGTTTGGGGTTTTACAGTCCACACGGGTAGACACGGGTGTGTATCTAGGCCATATGTTATACAGGTCTGCCCTATGGGCGTGTGGTCTGGCTGTGTGTCCCCTGTACGAAAAATTTTCAAGTCAGTATGCATGGTAGTAAACACACAGGCAGAAACATGGCTATGTGTCTCAGCCGTGTGAAGGGCACGGTCTAGTACACAGGCGTGTGCCTTGGCCGTGTGTAACACCTCAAACCCGGCCTAGACGTTGTGGCCAAATCTGTCGGTGTCACATTGAAGTGTTTTTTTCGAAATCGTGTTTTCATTGAAAAACCCTTCTTACTATTTAAAACTTTTGTAAAGTCTCAGTTTATGTTCAATTAATTTCAAAACGTGGTTCATTGAAAAGTTAATCGCTTTTAAATTGTTATTAATTTCGTTGAAAATCCCTTCCAATTGCTAAAGCTAAATTATTATTACAGAAGTTTAGAGCATATGTTTTTGAAAACAGTCATTGGTTTGAAATTTGAATAAATAAAGTCTAAAGTAGAACATCAGCAATCGTGTGGCCACCTCCGAGTCCCTCGCTACTCCAAACTGTCTAAAGTTGAGGATTACTTGTACAGTTAAAAAAGGGTGAGTTTACGAAAACTCAATGTGTTATCCCCTAATAGACAACAGAAATCTGAATATGCAAAAAAGTATGGGCTTTAGCCCTATACAGTATTAGTACAGCTGGGCCTCAGCTCTATACAGTAACAATGTAGGCCTAAGCCCAATACAGTACCAGTACAGTGTAATGCAATTATGCCTCCCACCCAAATCCAGCCAGCACACCACCTGTACCAACCAACACACCATGTGGGGATATAAATCGACCCACCCAGCCAACACACCAATATCGCAACAAAGCTACCAGTAATAATAATGCAGCATAGCTGCCAGAACAGTAAGTGTGGCAAAGCCACCAGTATCAGTAATTGTGGCATAGCCACCAGTAATAGTGAATGTGACATAGTCACCAGTACAGAACTTCCTACATATCAAAATCTGAACCTCATGTAGCTTGTCATGTCATAAGTATTACATATATGCAAAGTCATACTCAGTACAAACATATATGTAAGTCATAACCACATCAGTCATACGGAACATAAGGGCATAATCATCATTCTACCATACAGGGGTTTTACGGTCATTTTTCCCTACAGGGGCATTACAGTCATTTTACCATACTGGGGTATTACGGTCATTTTACCCTACAGGGGTATTTCGGTCATTTCACAAATCGAGGGTCTTAACGACCCAATTGAGGGTCCATTGTCGCCTCGAGCGACCTAAGTAACATAAACAGACATAATGGTGCAAGTGGGCCTAAGGCCATTACTCGACCCAAGTAGGCCCACAAGCTCGTGTGGCCCATTTAGCCCAAATTTAGGTATGGCTATGTATACACCATAGCCCGGTTATTAATAGTCATTTACTGCAGATTTTATTCGTGTGGGCCCACCAGCCCATTGGGCCACACGACCCATTTCGGCCCATTGAGGCCCAAAACAACTTAGGTCATGTGCGCGACATGACAAATCTATCTACTTCCCGCTTAACTGAAAAATTACCCATGCGGGCCCACGACCCCATTGGGCCCATATGGCCCATTTAACCCAGAACTATTCACGGCTGTACAAATGACATAGACTAGTCCAAAACTTACCATATAACATACATTTTATCTGTGTGGGCCCGCAAGCCCATTAGGCCCACACGGCCCAACGTGGCCCAGAACGACCTATGACATGTACGCGACATGACAGCCCAACCACATTCCACCTAACAGTTGATTTGACACAAGCGAGCCCATGGGCCCGTTGGGCCTATTCGACCCATTATGGCCCAAGCCCATTGATTCATTCATGGTAGCCTCTTCCGTCGTACACCCCGTTTCATGGGCTTAGTTCACCACGTGCGATTGCACGCTTGTGTGGCATCATACGCCATGTTTCCGGCTTTTCGGCATTTTTCAGCCTACAGTCAAAGCAGAGTAACATCATGCACATTTTCGACTTTTTCAGACGATTATCAAACAAGGCATCTGATTAAACGCCTGATCACATAGAGTACTAAGAATTCACGATCGGCAGAACCTTGGTCAACTGCAATTTGCCTACTTAATACAAAGTTTGGTGTAGTCACCCTTCCACAACCTGGCGGAAAGTCCCGAACTGCCGACACCCTACGTCGCTTAAACTTTGGGGCAAAGGCTACACGTCCACTCCCTCTCAGCACCATTGACATTCCTTTATTACGAGAACTCACTTTGCTCATCGCGAGTTCGATCAGATGGATAACCAAATGCAGAGAGATTCAACTTACAAAAAGGAAAGCACAATCGGCTAACAATGATAACCGAATAGGTTGTGAGGGAGAGGATAAGTGATATTCGGTCAAACTCACAGAAGAGAAATAGAGAGAATTGAAGGAAAATCGTGATGTAGAAGAGAAGAAATGGAAGACCGACACTCAATCGAACAAAAGATGTTGAATCAAAAAAACAAAAAATAAGAGAAGAGCAGAAAAGAACGGCTAAAGAAAGTGTAACATCCCGAAATACCTAGTCAGAACATGTTTTAGGACCAAAATCGATGAGGAAAATTTCATTTCTATTATATTTTATGGTCTACAATTTCAGAAATAATTTCGTGAAATTTCGTTAAAATTTCGATGTTTGGCACTCATTTGGTCAAAAGATAAATTGTAAAAAGTGCAAAAGTTGAGTTCTACATTTAGAGTGTCTAATTGTTATAATTTAAAATTATGGTTCTTAATGAAATTAGACCATTTGAAGTTTTTGCAAAATGGACATGGTATGATAGGTTTAAAGTTTCATTAAGGGCATTTTGTAAATTGGTAATTAATGAATTAAAAGCCAAATAAGCCCGAAATTATG
>NC_053428.1:61382852-61432853 GCF_007990345.1 Gossypium hirsutum
ATTATTTAGCCATGTTGAGGTTTGTTACGTAATTTTGTTTTTAGTGCCGTAATACATTTTCTCTTATGGCTTCTCCAATAATTGTGTAATTGTCTGTCTTTCTCCATTTTTTTCCATCTCTCTATTTCTCAAACTGACGTATTTCTCTCCTGCCTCTCTAGTTTTTCTCCTCTTTTGACCATTTCTTCTAAAAGTTAGCCGAATTTCTACATCTCTCTTCTCTTCCAATATTGGCTCATTACACTCTTTGTCTTTTTTTTTTTTTTTTTTTTTGCACTTTATTTTTTCTCCGTTTTTCTATTTCTAGTTGTGAAAGCCATATCCTCTTTTAAGATCTTGTTTCATGAGTCGAAGGCTTAACTAGGTGTTAGTTAACAATCGTTCTCAAAGGTTGAAGAGGTTGTTAGTGTTATTGAAGCAACTAGATATTTTCCTCATATCTTCTGTTAAGTAAATACTTAGCTTTTTTTCATTTGGATAATGGCGAATTGGTATATGTTGTTTTGGGGCAACATTTCGTGAATGTAAGGCCACCAAGATTTGTGTGATGGTTCAGATTATCGGCAAAGGACAAGGCGATTGATGTTTAGCCAACGATCTATGTGGAATAGGTTAGTTTGCACTCAATTGAAGAGGTAATAGTTGTTGGATTTGGAATTAGTATTAATAAGTAAGTGTAGATCTTTTTGCACTTGATTAAGTAAATACTCTGATTCGTTTAGCAAAATAGGTGTGTAACCGAGTACTACGTTTGCTAATCGGCTGAAAAGCCAAAAATATGTATTTCACTGAATAGACAGTAGTTTAGCAAATGTCAAAATACTGAAATGTCGAAAAGTCAAAAGTTCGACAATGATTGCCACACGAGTGTGCGAATGCACGTGTGGATAATCTGATACGATAGTAGAGGCCACCATGATCGATCTCATGGGATCAGCTGATTTTGGACCGAAATGGGTTGTGTGGGCCCAATGGGCTTGTGGGCCTCACACGGGCCTTTGTTATGGATGTGTGGAAATAATGAACCTGGCTGTGTCATTCTACATGGCTAAGGTTGATTTAAGGCTTAACGGGCCAAATGAGCATGTGGGTCCCACTTGGACCAGATAACGGGCCTTAGGCCCATCTGCACCATTATGTTTATTTAGGTTATTTTAGTCGCTCGAGGCGAAGGTGGATCTTATGTTGGGTCGTTAGGACCCCTATAGTGCAAAATTATCGAAATACCCTTGAAGTAAAAAATTATCGAAATACCCCTATAGTGCAAAATTACGAAATACCCTTGTAGTGTAAAATTACCAAAATACCCTCGATTTGTGAAATTACCAAAATGCCCCTGTAGGGTAAAATGACTAAATGCCCCTACATGGTAAACTGATTGTTTTGCCCCCATGTGAGGTATTTATAAATATGTACAAGTATGATTGTAGTTTAGCTTGCTAATTAAACTATAATAGATACATGTATGATTCTATGATATTGCATGACATGTGGCATGATGCATTGCATGGGGTGGGTTTTTATATGATTGGAGAAAGTGTACTGTACTGGCAGCTCTGTTGCAAATTATTGATAACTTTAAGCCTATTATACTGGTAGCTCTGCTGCAAATACTGTTAGTGCCGCAATCGATGTTATTTTGGAGTGCAGGATAGGTGGGTTGATTATATCCTCACATGGAGTGTAGAGCTAGTACAGAGATGGAGTGTAGAGGCTGGATTGGTAGGACTTACATACTGGTTACTATTATTGTAATGGGCTAAGGCCCGAATATTTATATAACTACTTCTGTATTAAGATGGGCTTAGGCCCAGACTACTTACTGTTACTAATATGGGCTTAGGCCCAGAATGTATTTGTTCTCTATATGTTTGGATGTTTGTCATTATGGGATTACACACTAAGTTTTCGTAAACTCGCCCTTTCTTTTAACTGCGCAGGTAATCCCCAGCCTTAGACGATTTTGAGTCGCGAGGGACTCGAAGGTGGCCACACGATTATAGTGGATCTGCAACTTGACTTTATCTATTTAAATTTCATATTGGGTTTCTGATTATGTAATAAGACCATTTGGGGGATTTTTAACTTTTATTGGGCTTTTGATTTTGTATTTTCAACTACTAGAATAGGAACATCGAGTTTTCAAAATGATAACATTTTCGAAGAAAAACTACATTTTTAACGTTAAGATTTTCAACTAGAGAAGCTTCTGCGTTTTATTCGGATTAGGAAATCAAAGATAACAAACGTTTTGATAAGTTAATTTCAAACGGGATTTACCGAGTTTTCTCAAGCAATAAAAAAACTAAATGGGTTTTAGCTTAAAAAAATGGTTTTCACCAACAAGTCCAAGTATTAGAAGGCACTTCAGTGTCACACGTCGGATTTGGTCATAACGTTGAGGCTGGGTTTGGGGTTTTACAGTCCACACGGGTAGACACGGGTGTGTATCTAGGCCATATGTTATACAGGTCTGCCCTATGGGCGTGTGGTCTGGCTGTGTGTCCCCTGTACGAAAAATTTTCAAGTCAGTATGCATGGTAGTAAACACACAGGCAGAAACATGGCTATGTGTCTCAGCCGTGTGAAGGGCACGGTCTAGTACACAGGCGTGTGCCTTGGCCGTGTGTAACACCTCAAACCCGGCCTAGACGTTGTGGCCAAATCTGTCGGTGTCACATTGAAGTGTTTTTTTCGAAATCGTGTTTTCATTGAAAAACCCTTCTTACTATTTAAAACTTTTGTAAAGTCTCAGTTTATGTTCAATTAATTTCAAAACGTGGTTCATTGAAAAGTTAATCGCTTTTAAAATTGTTATTAATTTCGTTGAAAATCCCTTCCAATTGCTAAAGCTAAATTATTATTACAGAAGTTTAGAGCATATGTTTTTGAAAACAGTCATTGGTTTGAAATTTGAATAAATAAAGTCTAAAGTAGAACATCAGCAATCGTGTGGCCACCTCCGAGTCCCTCGCTACTCCAAACTGTCTAAAGTTGAGGATTACTTGTACAGTTAAAAAAGGGTGAGTTTACGAAAACTCAATGTGTTATCCCCTAATAGACAACAGAAATCTGAATATGCAAAAAAGTATGGGCTTTAGCCCTATACAGTATTAGTACAGCTGGGCCTCAGCTCTATACAGTAACAATGTGGCCTAAGCCAATACAGTACAGTACAGTGTAATGCAATTATGCCTCCCACCCAAATCCAGCCAGCACACCACCTTACCAACCAACACACCATGTGGGGATATAAATCGACCCACCCAGCCAACACACCAATATCGCAACAAAGCTACCAGTAATAATAATGCAGCATAGCTGCCAGAACAGTAAGTGTGGCAAAGCCACCAGTATCAGTAATTGTGGCATAGCCACCAGTAATAGTGAATGTGACATAGTCACCAGTACAGAACTTCCTACATATCAAAATCTGAACCTCATGTAGCTTGTCATGTCATAAGTATTACATATATGCAAAGTCATACTCAGTACAAACATATATGTAAGTCATAACCACATCAGTCATACGGAACATAAGGGCATAATCATCATTCTACCATACAGGGGTTTTACGGTCATTTTTCCCTACAGGGGCATTACAGTCATTTTACCATACTGGGGTATTACGGTCATTTTACCCTACAGGGGTATTTCGGTCATTTCACAAATCGAGGGTCTTAACGACCCAATTGAGGGTCCATTGTCGCCTCGAGCGACCTAAGTAACATAAACAGACATAATGGTGCAAGTGGGCCTAAGGGCCATTACTCGACCCAAGTAGGCCCACAAGCTCGTGTGGCCCATTTAGCCCAAATTTAGGTATGGCTATGTATACACCATAGCCCGGTTATTAATAGTCATTTACTGCAGATTTTATTCGTGTGGGCCCACCAGCCCATTGGGCCACACGACCCATTTCGGCCCATTGAGGCCCAAAACAACTTAGGTCATGTGCGCGACATGACAAATCTATCTACTTCCCGCTTAACTGAAAAATTACCCATGCGGGCCCACGACCCCATTGGGCCCATATGGCCCATTTAACCCAGAACTATTCACGGCTGTACAAATGACATAGACTAGTCCAAAACTTACCATATAACATACATTTTATCTGTGTGGGCCCGCAAGCCCATTAGGCCCACACGGCCCAACGTGGCCCAGAACGACCTATGACATGTACGCGACATGACAAGCCCAACCACATTCCACCTAACAGTTGATTTGACACAAGCGAGCCCATGGGCCCGTTGGGCCTATTCGACCCATTATGGCCCAAGCCCATTGATTCATTCATGGTAGCCTCTTCCGTCGTACACCCCCGTTTCATGGGCTTAGTTCACCACGTGCGATTGCACGCTTGTGTGGCATCATACGCCATGTTTCCGGCTTTTCGGCATTTTTCAGCCTACAGTCAAAGCAGAGTAACATCATGCACATTTTCGACTTTTTCAGACGATTATCAAACAAGGCATCTGATTAAACGCCTGATCACATAGAGTACTAAGAATTCACGATCGGCAGAACCTTGGTCAACTGCAATTTGCCTACTTAATACAAAGTTTGGTGTAGTCACCCTTCCACAACCTGGCGGAAAGTCCCGAACTGCCGACACCCTACGTCGCTTAAACTTTGGGGCAAAGGCTACACGTCCACTCCCTCTCAGCACCATTGACATTCCTTTATTACGAGAACTCACTTTGCTCATCGCGAGTTCGATCAGATGGATAACCAAATGCAAGAGATTCAACTTACAAAAAGGAAAGCACAATCGGCTAACAATGATAACCGAATAGGTTGTGAGGGAGAGGATAAGTGATATTCGGTCAAACTCACAGAAGAGAAATAGAGAGAATTGAAGGAAAAATCGTGAATGTAGAAGAGAAGAAATGGAAGACCGACACTCAATCGAAACAAAAGATGTTGAATCAAAAGAAACAAAAAAGTAAGAGTAAGAGCAGAAAGAGAATCGGCTACAAGGGAAAGTGTAACATCCCGAAATAGGGCCTAGTCAGAACAGTGGTTTTAGGACCACAAATCCGATGAGGAAAATTTCATTTCTATTATATTTTTATGGTCTACAATTTCACGAAATAATTTCGTGAAAATTTCGTTCGAAAATTTCGATGTTTGGGCACTCAATTTGGTCAAAAGGACTAAATTGTAAAAAGTGCAAAAGTTGAGTTCTACATGTTAGAGGTGTCTAATTGTTATGAATTTTTAAATTAATGGTTCTTAAATGGAAATTAGACCATTTTGAAGTTTTTGGACAAAAATGGACATGGTATGATAGGTTTTTAAAAGTTTTTCATTAAGGGCATTTTAGTAAATTGGTAATTAAATGAATTAAAAAGCCAAAATAAGCCAAATTTGCTCATCTTCTTCCTCATGGCCGAATGTCTCATGAAAAACACCATGGCTAGGGTTTTCAAGCATTCCAAGCTCATTTATCAAGGAAATTTAGATTCAAGCTTAACTTGGGAAAATACAAGGTTATGGACTAAAATGGTAAATTGTCGTTTTTGGATCCGAGGTAAGTTCGTGTGTTAATAATAATGCAATACCATGCATGAATTGTAATTCTCTATTGATATGGTATAAATTGTATGATTTAATATGTTTAAGAGAAGTGATGAATGTTGTGTATGATATGGAAAATGTAATGCTTGTTGTGTCATGTGAAATTGAATGGCAAATTATTGTTACATGAATTGAATGTTAAATTACTATTACATGGGTTGTATGAATTGCTACACAGTTGTACCTGACAAGATTTCGACGAGTAAGTTCGAATAACTTAAAGTAGACCTCTAATATGCCTCAATGCATGTTTTATGAATGTGTGATGGTTGTATATAATCATGGCATGAAAATCCATGAAATATGTTAGTAATAAATATGACAAAATGACAAATGTCTCGGTCGACTGAATAAGAGATATCTGATGGATACGTCATTCTTAATTTATATGAGATCCTGCATGTGTTGTAGAAAAGGATTTAGCCCGGACGGGTGTTCTTAAAGTAATCTAGCCTCCCAAAGAATATGTGTAAATGGATTTAGCCCTGACGGGTAATCTGAATTAGGGTTTAAATTTAGCCTAGATGGTAATTCAGATCCGAGCTCATTGAGGTTGTTTTTCGTCACAAGGGATTTAGCTTGGACTGGTAATCCCGACATCACTCTATGAGTTTATATTTCGGGGGATTTAGCCTGGACTGGTAATCCCGCCGTAAGATGTGAGGTTCGTGGGAGTGTGTGCTTGAAAATGATCACTTGTATGATTTAAAGGTAAATGGCTATCCATTGAGATTATCGAGAAATTCAACAGGATCAAAAATGAGAAATGAGAATGGAAATTCTTGAATTATTGAGCTCAACTAAGATTAATACTATGATGTTTTGTCATGAGATAATTTCATGGTTGAGTTCATATGATAGAGAATTATCCTATACTTAGATGTATGACTAAGTATGCCCATGAGAAATAATTACTTTTATATTGAGCTCTATTGTGAAAAATGAGTAAGGGATCCATGAAATGGTAAGTTCATGATTAGGTGGAAATGATCTTATGATAGTGAACATTATATTATACCAAAACAGAATTGGACAGCAACATTAGTCCTACTTTGAAAATCCACCAAAAATAGTGGAAATTGAGTTAGAGACTAAATTAAATATGAAATGAAATCTTATTGATTTTAGTTTCACTAGAAGAAACGGTACAACCAAAAGAATTTAATATTATGAGATATTTGAATTCTCATGAGACAGAGTTAGAATGAGTTTGGAATCCCCTGTTCTGACTTTGGAAAATCACTAGAAATTGTAAAAAAATAATTATGATTTAGGAATCATATGAATGAAATCCTAAATCAGTCTACTTTTAGGAGAAAGAGACAGGAACATTATCTGAGTCTCGTACTATGAGATAAATAAATTTTAGTGAAGAAAGGGCGAAGCTGTCAAACAGCAAAATAGGGGGACTTTGAATAATAAAAGGTACTTATTGGCTAGACCAAAAATTCTGAAAATTTTATGGTAAGAAGATATATGAGTCTGTTTCTGGAAAAATTAATGGATCTTAATTTGGAGTTTCGTAGCTCCTGATATAAATAATTTAATGACTATGACTTGAGAAAACAGCTTAGCTGGAATTTGAATAATAGAAAGAATATGAAAATAGCATGTTATCGCATTGCTTATTATTTTCATACAAGCTTACTAAGTGTAAAGCTTACTCCCTCCTTTTCATTTCTTTTAGTTTTTTCAGGTCAGCTCGGGATTGGAGATCATCGGAGGCAGCATCACACTATCAAGCCATTGTCCGTAGAGTATTAATATGTGTATGTTAAATGTTTTCAAGTGAGTGGCATGTATAGGGACTTAGTTTTTCTATATGACTATTGCTGTGATTAGCCAAAGGTATTGGCTTATATTGATTTGTTGTTTATAGCCATAAGATGTGGCTTATAATGATTTTGGCTTGTAAGCCTATTTATCCATGATATGTGTTAATGTTTTGTGATGTGATTATGTGATTGTGCTTGTTCACTATGTATGAGAAGTATATGGCATGTGTACACGATGAATGCCTTAGGACCGTTCGAGGCAGTAATGGTCATGGAATGATTGTGTGATATGGTAATAAGTTGTTAGTGCCCTGAACATAGATGTTGATGTATAAGCTAATAACCATAATATAACAATATAAGTGATTAATAAGATGACAAGGTCAAATGTATGTGTGTCCATGTGAAAATGACAAAAAGGCTTGGAAATTAGCCTAAGTTTTGACCACACGGGTAGAGACATAGCCGTATGTCTCAGCCGTGTGGAGGACACTACCTCTAGCCACGGGCGTGTGCTTGGCCGTGTGCCCTTAAACGGTTGCTGACATCATAAACAGAGAGTTACACGTGCTGAGGACACGGGCGTGTCCCAAGCCACACGGGCGTGTGTGACTACACGGCCCAACCCACACGGGCGTGTGACTTTTTAAAGCAAGAAAAATTTGTTAAATTGCCCAAAGATTTTCAATGTTCTCGGTTTAGTCCTGAACCAACCCATGTATGTTATAGGCTTCGAAGGCCAGTATAAAGGACGATATGCTTGTGTGTGAAAAGTTTTAATTTTACGCGAAATTTGGTGACCCGGTTTTTTATGTTTATGAATGTTTAAGTCTGGTAACGCCTGAAACCCTGTCTCAAAGTTGGATACAGGTAAGGGGTGTTGCAGAAAGAAAGTCGAAAAGAATAGAGAGGGAGGAGAGATGGTGAATTTGGCTAACACCCATATTGAGTAAGGGAAGAGAATTGACTTATGAAGAGAGTAGGAGACAGAAAAGAATCGATCAATAAGGACAGAAGAAGATTAGAACCCAAAAGAAAAAATACCTGAATGGTACCAAATCGGCTACTCCAAAACAGAAAGTGTAGAAAACCTGAAGTAGAAATGTCAAGAGAGAACCACTAAAGCCGAAATTGCTCCCTCATTTCCCCCTAGTTGGATTCTCAAGCATTGCTTTAGAGACCCAATCGGCCACAACACCTTGCCAACCTCCCATTTCAAATTTCTTTGATTTTCTCCCCAATCTTCTCCTTGACTTGCTCAACAAATCCCTCCAAGACTAAATCAAACTCCACCTTGTAGAGTTTCAGTCCAACACCACTTCTCATGCTGCAAGGAAGTAAAATAAATACTCCCTTGCGCATCATGAGATTCGAACCTCAGACCTCATAGTTACACAGCACGCCACCTTGCCACTCCACCACAGGCTCTTTCTATGTCACATTTTATCCTTAATTAATTAAAAGGTCTACAGTCCAAAATAAATTGTAAGAGCCAAGACTTGAACCCAAGCTCCCTTGCAACCTTAATGATGCCACAACCACTAGACCACATGTTTCCTTGTGTCATTCATTTAACACAATAATTTAAAAGGCCATCATCTAAGCATCCAGGGTTTTATTCACTTAAAACCAAAATTTTTGCTAAAGCCCAAGTTTAAACACAAGATTTATCCAACACTTCTCATGGCCATTAACCACTTGAGCAGACATTTAATTGTGTTATTTCCTCGCACAATTAAATACTTATATACAATCTCCCTACGAACCCATACTCAAGGCCCAATACTTCTAGGCCCAAATTCGGGGCGTTACACTGCGTGACATTTTGGGGTTGCTGACGTTAGAAACAGAATGTCCATGTTTTTGTACATGGGCTAGGACACGGGGGTGTTATGGCCGTGTGAAGGACATGGGCCAAGGATACGGGCGTGTGCCAGGCCGTGTGAAAACCCCTATAGGTGTGCATTTAAAATTATTTCCACATGGGTGGAGGAACCAGTCGTGTCCTTCATTGTTTAGGCAGTGTAAACCACACGAGCCAACAGCACGACTATGTCAAATTGGTCACATGTGCGTGTTGCCTCTCCCACATGGGCGTGTGCCCCTATATCTAGTAATATTTTTCAGAGTTTTTGGGAAGATCTGAATCATTCCCGAATGGTTTTAAATAACGATGAAACCTCATAGGCCTTTTTTGATGAAGTTCTTGATAAAGAATTAAAAAGTTTTAAATTTGACTAAATTTTGATGACTAAGAAACGTGTGCTTGCATGTGACCAAGTTAGGTAACACCTCGTATTTCGTCCCAATGTAGGGTACGGGTGTAGGGTGTTATAGTAGATGATAGATGGGTAGGATCTCTATTTGCATCTCTAATACTGTACTGAATTGCGCTAAGGCCCACATTGATACTGTTACTGTAATGGGTTAAGGCCCATACTGATATTGCTACTGATAAGGGCTTAGGCCCAGATGTTTACACTGCATGATTTACTGTTTGATAAATAGGGATTACACACTGAGTTTCCATAAACTCACTCTTCTGCTTAACTGCGTAGGTAATCCTTAGGCGGGTCGGTACTGCGAGGGACTAGGAGATGGCCACCCCACTGTTTATATTTTTCGTTTTTGATTTCTAGTAAAGGTAGTTTTATTTGGGTAAAATTTATGTAATAAGGCCGTTTTAAGTTTTTATTTTTATTCTGGGATTTATTTAAATTGACTTAAATCTGTTAGCAGTAGGACTCGGGTTTTCAAAAGGTAAATAATTTTCAATTACCATACCACGTAACTTGTTTTAAAAGCTTCCGCAACGAACAATGTTTTAAGTGTAATAACGATTTAGTATGAAACATGTTTTGCTAGACAAACCTATAACTTACAAATGAATATAATAAGTTAGCTTCTCATAAAGATCACAAACGAGGTTTTAACATAAATGGACTTTTCTAATAGAACTAAGCTTTTCAAAACACACTCCAATGTGACATCACTGATTCGGCCATAATGTCTAGCCGGGTTTGGGGTGTTACATTTAGTGGTATCAGGGCTAGGTTACAAAATTCGGTTGTGGATTTGAGTTTTACTGAAAAACGTAAATTTCAAAAGAATTGTTCAAATGGTGGAAAAATATTTTAAAGTGTTGTTTCCGAATGTGTGGTCTACCGAGTCTCCAGCATCGATCCTGTAAGTTTTCTAAAACTACTATTCAATTTAATTGAAATACTGATATTGCCGTAGATAATAGACTGTACTGAAACCTTTATTAGGGTAACCTAAAATTGTATTAAGACTGCGAACTGCGAAAATAAAAACTCTAAATTTATGATATTATTTTTCATAAAATATCCGTTAATAAACACTAGAACTATAAAACTGAGGCATCAAATTGTTAATATAGATAATACGCAAATTGATAATGAACACTAGAGGTACTCGTGGAAAGGGTACAAAGGCCGCGGTGGAGGCTATGGAGGTGCTCGGGCTGGGTCTTCGGCATCGAGCCATATGCCTAATGTTAAGGCAAGAGAAGCATCGACTTCACCTATGGCTGATATTGGGTCACATGATCAAGTGGTTGGGAACGACGTATTGTCCCAAGCTATGCTGCAAATTCTAGAAAGGGTCGCTGGGCCCAATACTAGTACTGTGGGCCGTGGGTCAATAACAGAATGACTTAGGTCTAATTGGGTTGAGATCTTTAGGGGTATCGCTGGCGTTGCCCTTAATGTGGAAAATATTGGATAGAGGCCACGGAGAGGATCACAGATGACCTCGACTGGACTCCAAAGTAGAAACTAAAAGGTGTAGTGTGGTTATTGAGAGATGAAGCCTATCAGTGGTGGCTTATTGTGAAAGAGGGTACTCAGCCCGATCGATTGACTTGGGAGTTTTTCAAGAATACATTTCAAGGGAAATATGTGGGCGCTAGCTATGTGGATGCCCGTAGGAGGGAGTTTCAAAATCTGACCCAGGGGGATAAGTCCGTGTCTGGATATGAGGCGAAATTTTTGCGATTGAGCCGCTATGTGCGAGCATGGTGGCAATTGAGTATGAGCACTGCGTTTGTTTTGAGGACAACCTCAGAGATGATCTACGAGTTTTGATAGCTCCACAGAGGGAGCGAGATTTTGCTGTGTTAGTGGAAAATAAAATATCACCGAGGATGTGAAATACGCTGAACACCAAAATTGTGAGTCGAATAGAGGAAGGAATAAGAGGGTTTGAGAGCCCTCAGGTTCAACTTTGAGGCCTAAGAAAAAGGCTAGAGTTGATGGGCTAGTCAAAGTTGGGCCCCTTGTTGCTACCTTTGGGTCGCAGCCTTGTACTGTTTGTGGGAAACGCCATCAGGGTGACTGCTGGATACGAATGGGGCATGTTTAAGGTGCAGATCTATGGAGAACCATATCAGGGATTGTCCATGTAGGCCCGATCAGATGCAAGCTACTGGTATGGGTACTGTTCGGCCACCGAGAGGGAGTCAGCAGCCATTGAGAGGCCATGGTCAAACCAGAGGTGTAAATGGTATGGGCCGAGGTCGTGGAGCACCCGGCAGAGGTTCTAGTCATGCTGAGGTGAGGCAGCTGGCACTGGTTTATGCTGCACATCGTTGAGAGGACGGAGACACCCCAAATGTTATTATGGGTATATTCTTTATTCATAATGTACCTTATACTTCATTGATTGGTGTTGGATCTATGTACTCGTATGTAGCATGTATTGTATCTGAGGCTTTGGATGTGATGTCTGAAAACACTACGAGTGAGGTTACTGTATTAAGTCTATTAAGGCAGTTAGTGAGAGTGAATAAATTGTTTAAGGAGGTACATTTGGAGGTTTAAGGAAGGATCTTTTTGGCAGATTTAGTGGTACTTCCTTTTGGAGAATTTAACTTGATACTGGGCATCGATTTGCTGGTTAAGCATCAGGCGAATTTGGATTGTGCTGTTAAACGGGTAGTACTGAACACTGCAGAGGGAGACGAGGGAGTTGTGATTGGGAAGCATCAGAACTATCTCTCAAATGTGATTTTTACACTTAGAGGTTTGAAGTTGGTTCGTAAGGGTTGCGAGGCATATCTAGCCTATGTCAATGCTTTTGGTTCTGAGGTTTCGGCAGTTAGAGATATCAAAACAGTTAAGGATATTCCAAATGTCTTTTCCAATGAGCTACTGGGGTTACCTCCCGTGAAGTTGAGTTTGGAATAGAGCTATTGCCTGGTATAGCCCCAGTGTCTATCGTCCCTTATAGAATGGCATCGAAGGAGATTGTGGAGCTTAAGGCTCAGATTTAAGAGTTATTGGATCGAGGGTTCATCCGCCCTAGTGTGTCTCCTTGGGGAGCACTGGTTTTGTTTGTGAAGAAGAAGGATGGAACCATGCGTATGTGCATTGACTATCAGCAACTGAACAAATTGACTATCAAGAATAAGTACCCCCTACCGAGGATTGACGATTTATTTGACCAGTTTCGAGGAGCTTCGGTCTTCTCTAAAATTGATATCCAATCGAGGTACCATCGACTAAGGGTCAAGGAGACTAATGTTTACAAGACAACCTTTAGGACTCGTTATAGTCATTACGAGTTTCTAGTGATGCCGTTTGGACTGACAAATGCACCAGCAACTTTTATGGATCTGATGAACTGAGTGTTCTGGATCTATCTGGATCGGTTCGTAGTGGTGTTTATAGATGACATTCTGGTGTATTTGAGGACTGAGGAGGATCATGATGCACATCTCCGAGTTGTTCTGCAGATTTTGAAGGAGAAACAATTATACGCTAAATTCAGTAAGTGTGAATTCGGGCTATAAGAGGTAACTTTTCTGGGTCATGTGGTGTCTGCTGAGGGGATTAGGGTTGATCCTTGAAAAATAGAAGCGGTTCTAGATTGGAAGCAACCTAAGTCAGTATCTGAGATTTTAAGTTTTATGGGTCTTGCAGGGTATTATAGACGGTTTGTTAAGGGATTTTTGTTGATTGCTGCACCTCTAACTAAGTTACTGCATAAAGAGGTACCGTTTGACTGGACCGATAAGTAGCAGGAAAGTTTTGAGAGGCTTAAGAAAGTTCTGATTAAGGCCCCTGTAACGCCCCAATTTTTGAGATTTTTGGGATTTCTGTGATTTTCAATGAATTTTAAAAATTTCTTGTGTTTTGTCTATTTGGCGTAGGTTAATTATGTTAGTGGGCCTCTAGAAGACCCAAGCTTAAGTTAAAACTCGGAACTTTAGTTAATTTTAGTTCCATAGAAAAAGGGGTTCTACTTAAGTGGGCTTTTAAGTATTAATTGGGTAAAATAAAACACAAGGAAGCCTATGATAAGTTGGCATGTGGCGCCACTTGGGGGATTTTAGAGGTGGCGTGTGGATGACCAAGGAGAGCTAAGGTTCGAGTCGCAAGGTAAGCAAATTAGTGATATTAATTTTTATGTACAGAAAAGGTAAGTAGTGGAACTAAAATAAAAGACAGTCAGGAGGAGTTTGAGTTGCTCAGGTGATTGGGTAAGGAGGGGATAAGGGAGAAGATTTAGGAGCTGGTAAGGGAAGATTTAGGAGCTGATCAAGGAGCAAGAGTTGGTCGGCCAAGGGCCTCTAGCATAGGAAATTCGGCTAGGTCATTTAGTGTTGGGAATTCCGGCTTTTGGGAAGGGTGGCTATCGAATTCTTTTTTCTTTTTCCTTTTGATAGAAGCTGAAACTTATACCCTACACCTGCCGACTCCTCCTCTTCAAGAACCAAATTCTCTCATCTTCTTCTCTTTCTTTCGGTCATTTGTTCCCTTTTTCTTCCCATAGCCAAACTTATTCGGTTGCCTCTCCATACTTAACCCATATTTCTGCAAAAGGTAAGGAACTCTGGGATCTAAGGCTGTGTTGGCCAAATATGGTAAGGGGTTAAAATACATAGTTGTTTTTGATATATAGATTGACATGTTAGTAATCCAACTGTAGGCAGTTCGTGGGTGGATCTCGCCAACGTACCGTCATAAATCAGGTGTGTAACTGACACCCTCTTATAGACTAGATCGGCAAAAGCCGAAATGCCAAAAAGCCGGCATTTTAAGAGCATGCGAGTGTGCGAATGCTCGTGAGATTAGTAGTTTGGTGTATATGGTAGATTAAAGTGATAAGACTGTAGAGTGCACGATTCTGTGCATTTCGATGTTTTTGGGCTTAATGGGCCAAAAACGAGATAGTGGGCCAACGGGCCCAATTCGGTAAGAAAAACCAGTAAGTGTTTCTGGTCGTATGTAAATGGCTATGCTATGCATGAGAACCCTAAGAATAGTTAAATTACTTGAATACCCCTATGTATGGAAATTACTGATATACCCTAGGTGCAAAATTACCATTATACCCCTAGGGTTACTTTTGACTGAAAAGCATGATAATTTAATTCTGTATGATGTATGCCATGATTGTATATTGCTGCATGGGGACATGGGTTATATTGTGGAGGAAGCGTCATGGTGGCTATGCCACAACTATCTGATCTGGTGGCTCTGCCACATATATCTGTTCTGGTGGCTCTGCCACAATTATCTGTTCTGGTAACTCTGTCACATTATCTGTTCTGGCAGCCGTGCTGCATATTTCTGTGGCGTGTAGCGGTTGGGTGGGTTGAGTAGTCTCCCCACATGGTGAAAGGTTGGTGTGGGGGTGCATGTGGTTGGATATGGGTTGGGTTTTGCATAGACATGTAATATCTGTTCTGTTCTGTTATGGACCTATGGGCTTTATTTTGACTTCTGTTCTAGGCTAAGGCCAACTTATTCTGTTTCTGTGGTTGAGCTGATATAGGCTATGGTTGGGTTAATTTACACACTGAGTTTCCCCAAACTCACCCTTTTATTTTTCATCCACGCAGGTAATCCCCAACCATAGTGGGCTTGGAGCTGTGAGGGATTCGAAGTGGCCACACGTTCTGCAAGTTTGACTCTCTTCCGGTGAACTAGACATTTATTTTACGTTTAAGGTTTCGATTTTCTTTTAAATTTATAATAAGGCCGCTTGATTATTTTTGATGGTTTTAATATATTTTGTTAAAGTAGGTCATACTTGTATTTAATTGTTGGAATTGGATAACTTTAGGACGTGTTTTCAAAAATAGTAAAATTGGTTTCAAAATAACACGACAACAAGTAAAGCTTCTACAATGAAAATATTTTCCAAAATTAATCACTTTTCCTAAAAAGGACTTAATCAAATTGGTTTCCTGGAAATATACATGATGTTATGGTGTGGCAATAGCAGTGTGCATGTCTAGGATTGGATCCGAAGGGAGCTTGGTACTTAAGCAGTCCGATGGGCTCACCTCCTCCTTTTCGGTTTTCTACCTGGTGCTCAGCTTCCATTCACCTTAACCTGCGTTTAAAATTATCTTTTAAAACACTAAGTTTTTTTAACAACGACCTGAAATGTTTTTGAACTCTTTGACGTGACATGTCATATCCGGCCATAACGTCTAGGCCGGGTTTGGGGTGTTACATTTAGTGGTATCAGAGCCAAGTTGTAACAACTCGGCTGTGGAATGGGTTTACAAAAATAAAGATTTTCAGAAAAAAAACTCGATTTTCAAAATTTAGATCTTTAGAAGGTGGCATTCCAAATCTTCCGCCCAAGCCTGTAATTATTACTCTGAACTTCTCTGAATATTTTATTAAAATATCTGTCTGTACTAAAATCCTACTAGGATAGGATGATACTGAAACCTTAGGAAAATTTGATAAGAGACTGAAACTGTAGCTAGATTTCGATTCTGCGAAAACAAACTTTGAATTACTATCTGATTCATAAAACATCTGTAATAAGCACTGGAATATTGAATTAATGCATAAAAATCGTAATCAGATAATACGATATGAGTATAAGAGCTGCTCGTGGAAGAGGCCGTAGACGGGCCGAGGAAGTGCTCGAGCGAGATCTTCATCTTCGGGACATATGCTGGCTGCAGATGCACCAGTACCATCGGCAACGGAGGTGGAGTCTCATGACCGCGGTGCCGGGGATGATGCCCTGTCACAGGCAATGCTTCGGGTTCTGGAAAGGGTTGCCGGGGCAAGTACGGGCAACGAAATTCGGGGATCCATGTCTGAACAACTTCGGGCTAATGAAGCAGAGATCTTTAAGGGTGTGTCTGGTGTAGCCCCGAATGTGGCGGAATATTAGTTGGAGGCCACGGAACGGATTATGGACGACTTGGACTGCTCAATGGAGCAGAAGCTGAAGGGAGCCGTATCGTTACTGCAGGACGAGGCCTATCAGTGGTGGCTCACTGTAAGAGAAGGGACCCCAGCTGATAGGGTAACTTGGGAACTGCTTAAGATGGCCTTTAAAGGGAAGTACGTTGGGGCAAGTTATGTGGACGCTCGCAGAAAAGAATTCTTGAATCTGGTGCAAGGAGGTAAAATAATTACTGAGTACGAGGCCGAGTTTCTGAGGCTGAGCTGGTATGCCGTGGACATAGTCGCTACGGAATATGAGCGTAGTGTGCGCTTTGAGGATGGTCTTAGGGATGGCCTTAGGGTGTTGATTGCTCCGCAGAGGGAGCGGGACTTTGCGATCTTCGTGGAGAAGGCAAAGATAGCTGAGGAGGTTAAGCGGGCTGAAAAGCAGAATCGGGAGAAGGATCGAAACCGTTTTCGGAGGGATTTAGGGCCTTCAGGTGGTGCTAATAGGAATGTTAAGAGAGCAAGAGTGGAGGAACCAGTTCGAGCAGTGCCGATGAATGTGGTTAGACCACCAATCTGTGGTGACTGTGGTAAGGTACATTTGGGCGAGTGTAGGAAACGTTCCGGTGTTTGTTTCCGATGCGGATCTATGGAGCATAGAGTTAAGGACTGTCCTCAGAGAGCTGATCAGGCTCAGGTTGCTGTACAGAGGGTTGCTCAACCCATGAGAGGTGGACCACAACCACCGAGAGGACGTGGGCAAGGTAGGAATGAAATGGTCGAGGTCGAGGGGCACCTGGCAGGGGTGCCAAAAATGCTGAAGCTCGACTATGCAGCTCGTCGTCGAGAAGAGGGCGATGCACCTGAGTCATAACGGGTACGTTTTTGGTTTCTAGCATGCCGTATACTGCTTTGGTGAATATTGGATCTACTCATTCCTATGTTGCATGTGCTATATCTGGGTCGTTGGGTGTGCACTCTGAGAAGATTGTGAGTGGGGCATCTGTGCTAAGTCCTTTGGGTCACTCGGTTATGGTAGACAAACTGTATAAGGATGTACCCTTAGAAACTCAAGGTAGGACTTTCCCTGGAGATCTGATGGAGTTACCATTCGGGGAATTTGACCTCATTCTGGGAATGGACTGGCTTGTTAAGCATAAGGTGACTCTGGATTGAGCAGCTAAGCGAATGGTGTTAAGGACTGCAGAAGGTGAGGAGGTTATGGTGATAGGGGAACGAAGGGATTATTTTTCCAATGTGGTGTCGGCGTTAAGAGCCAAAAAGTGGATTTGGAAAGGTTGTGAGGCTTATTTTGCATTTGTAAGTCAGTCGGAAGAGGAAGGACTGTGACAGCCCAAAATTGACCCTAGTCGGGAAGTGGTTTCGGGACCGCTAAACCGAGTCACCGAAAGGTTTGAATGTGATGTTTATTGTCTAGAATATGTAATCATGATTGTGTGAAAATTTCAAGCTTCGATTTAGTCGTTTGCATGTGAATTTAGTCAATAGGACTTATATGAGAAAATTTTAAAATGTGATAGGTCAATGCATGAGGACCTATTAGTGCATGGGAAGAAAAAGGGGACTTGCATGTCAAATTCCCCCTCGCTAATATGTAGTGGCCGGCCATGCTATGGGTGGAAACATGTCTCCAACATGTTATGCTAGTGATGTATGTTAAGAAAAATAAAATAATGAGCATGGTGATTAAATAATGAAAGGAAGGGTGATGGAAAAAAAATAACATGGTCTCACCCCCTTGTTGCCGTGAATTGAAGAAAGAAAAAAAAGTGTTCATTCTTGAACATCCTTGGCCGAATAGAGGAAAGAAAGGAAGGGGAAAAAGCTTGAGAAAATCGGCTATGGTGGTTTGCTAGACTAAGCTCAAGGAGTTAAAGGAGGTGAATCGAGCAAAGGCAAAGAAAAGGTCATCGAGTAGCCAAGTTGGAACCGTCTTACCCAACACGAGGTAAGTCATTAAGCATGTAGTTGGTATTATTTCAAATGGTCATAATGTTTATGTATTGATGCTGAATGGAATGAATAAATATGCATATATATATATGCATGTACGTATGTGATGATGAAATTGTTGAATAAAAAGAAAAGAGGTAAGATGTACTGAGTTGTTGATCTTGGCACTAAACGTGCGGGTATAACCATTTATGACCATGAGATTGGCGCTAAGTGCGCGGGATTAAATTGTACAGCACTATGTGTGCGATTTACTATGTTGCACTAAGTGTGCGAAATGAATATGATGCACTAAGTGTGCGAATTGACCATGCGGCACTAAGTGTGCGAGTTTGACTATGTAGCACTAAGTGTGCAATTTGATTACGTAGCACTAAGTGTGCGAGTTGATTATATAGCACTGAGTGTGCGGACTCAATATAAATTCGTGAATCATTATGGACACTATGTGTGCGACACTATTGAGTCGATCGCGGACAGCGGATCGGGTAAGTGTCTTGAGTACATGGCTAATAGGTGCTATGCTTATACTTGGTGTTGAGCTCGGTAAGTTTGAACCTATGTGACAAATATACTTGAAGTCACGTCCATAAAATTTATCGTAGGATGGGTGAAAGGCCGTTTATTCGTTTGATTGTAACGAAAATAAATTGATTTATGAAAATGCTTCAATGTCCTATTGATGAGTATATGGAATGTGAATGCATGAATTGATATGAAACTGAATCGATAGGTTGGAGGAACTATGGTATGGTTCGGTATGGATGGAGTAATTGTCTCGTTCCATTTTGTTTCCTCTTGTGATAATGTTATTGATGGATGGTAGTGCATTGCTTATGACTTACTGAGTTATAAACTCACTCGGTGTTTCCTTGTCACCCATTATAGGTTGCTTGGACTCATTTATTTTTGCGGGGTCAGGCCGTCATCGAAGTCATCACACCGGATAGCAAGTTTTGGTACTTTCTTCTTAGTTGGCTTAGAAGAACATTTTGGCATGTATAAGCTATTACGTTGTGTTTGAACTTTGGCATGTAAACTTTAAGCCATGCGAAGATGGCACGAATGTTCGATTGAGTTGGTTCAAGGGTAGGCATGAAATGGACCTAGTTACTTTCGTAACAGATGCTGGCAGCAGCAGTGTCATGAGATTGAAAAATCACTAAAAATAGTAGGAGTGGAATTAATTGATGAATAAATTATGTAATCGAAGCTCGATGAGTCTGTTTTCATGAGGAAGTAACGAAAAGATCATATGGGCAGTATATTAAGAGATAATCAGATTTTTCTGGGACAGGGCCAGAACGGTTTCTGGATTCCCTGCTCCGACTTTGGAAATTCATTATAAATTAACCAGAGATAATTAGGGGTCGTACCATATATGTACAGATTCCTCTCTGAGTCTAGTTTTCATAGAAACAAACGGCATCAGTATTGAAGCCCCGTGTAGAGAGATATCCAAGTCGAAATGGGCAAAGGTCAGTGTAGTCGACCCCTGCAACATGGGAGACTTTGACTAATAAACTGTACTAATTGGCCCAACCAAAAATTCTAGAAAAAAATACATAGATGGGCACATGAGTCTAGTTTCTGGGAAAAATTACGAAACTGATTTTCGAGTTACGAAACGCAAGATATGATTTTTAAAACGACTAGTACACAGATTGGGCAGTGTCTGGAAAATAAATTTTATAAGGGGTTAAAGTCAGTTCTAGGACTCCGGTGTCGGTTTCGGGTTCGGGGTGTTACATTTGATTGGTATCAGAGCTATGGTTTAGTCGGTTCTAGGACTACCATAGCGCGTATGAGTCTAGCTATACATGCCGAATGTTAATGTTTAAATGTGTGATGACTTCCGACGGTTGAAATGTTTTTGTTTTGATTAGTAAATAGACCCCGGTGAAGAAAGAACCCTAGCGGATGACGTTGAGAGTGTAGCGGCTGCTCCTGCACAAGGGACGCCGCCTGTTGAACCTCAGTCATCTGTGAATAATCAAGGTGAGGGGGCTAAACAAGCCTTCTTTACCATGATGAATGAGTGGGTCGTGCAATATGCCCGAACCAACCCGGCTGTCCAACAATTCCCAAATTTGAATAATCCACCCCAAGAGCCTGTAATGCCATCAGTCGCTGATCCTGTGAGGCTGAGTAAGCCACCTGTAGACTGAGGAGTTCAAGGCCATAGTAACTGATGATGCCGAAAGGGCTGAGTTCTGGCTTGATAACACCATTCGGGTGTTCGATGAATTGTCATGCACACCCGACGAATGTCTAAAATGTGCTGTATCTTTGTTGCGAGACCCAGCCTACTATTGGTGGAGGACCTTGATTTCCATAGTCCCGAACGAGCGAGTAACTTGGGACTTCTTTCAAACGGAATTCCGAGAGAAATTTATTAGCCAACGGTTCATTGATCAGAAGCGTAAGGAGTTCTTGGAACTCAAGCAAGGCCGTATGACAGTATCTGAATACGAACATGAATTCGTAAGACTCAGTAGGTATGCCCGGGAGTGTGTAGCTGATGAGGTTGCTATGTGCAAAAGATTCGAGGAAGGATTGAATGAGGATTTAAAGCTACTAATGGGTATTTTGGAAATAAAAGAATTCGTAACACTAGTCGAACGAGCCTGCAAGGCGGAAGAACTTGGAAAGGAGAAGAGGAAGGCTGAATTTGAAGCTAGAGATTATCGTAAAAGATCGACGGGTAAAGCTCCGTTCTCAGCTGTAAAGAAGTTCAGGGAGGACATTAATAAGTCGAGGGCGACTGCGGGAATTTCCATCAGGGCAAGACCATCGATGGGCTCCCGAGCTACTTCGGTAGCTAGTGTGGGCAATAATCGTCTAGAGAAACCTGAATGTCCCCAATGTGGAAGACGACACATAGGTGAACGACACATAGGTGAATGTTGGGGTAAGTCTATTAACAGGGCCTGTTACGGATGCAGTTCGAAGGACCACTTCATTAGAGATTGCACAGAGCTTGATGAGAAGAATAAGATTCAAGGTGCAAGACCTAGTAGAGTGACAACTAGAGATAGACCACCGAGAATTTTAGGAGGTAGGGGTGGTAGTCAGAGAGGGGCCTCTGATATGGCTGTTCGAGCCGAGAACCGTACTCCTGCTAGAGCATATGCCATCCGCGCACGAGAGGAGGCATCCTCCCCTGACGTCATCACTGGTACCTTCACTCTCTTTGATACTAAAGTGATTGCATTGATTGACCCTGGTTCTACTCATTCATATGTATGAGAAACCTTAGCAACCAGTAAGACTCTACCTGTTGAGTCTACTGAGCTCGTAATTCGAGTGTCAAACCCTTTGGGTCAATGCGTACTTGTTGATAAAGTGTGTAAGAGATGCCCTCTAAAAATCCGAGAATCCTGTCTTCCAGCCGATTTGATGCTTTTGCCGTTTGACGAATTTGATGTTATTCTTGGTTTGGATTGGTTGACCGCGCATGATGCGGTTGTGAATTGCAAAAGCAAGACCATTGATTTGAGGTGCGCAAATAACGAGATAATTCGAATTGAGTCTACGGACTTAAGGGGATTGCCAGCTGTAATATCGGCAATGTTGGCCCAGAAATATGTAAGAAAAGGGTGCGAAGCATACCTTACGTATGTACTTGATGACAAAGAGTTAGGAAAGAAACCCGAATCTGTGCCGGTGGTTTGTGAATACCCGGATGTTTTTCCTGAAGAATTACCGGGTTTGCCACCTGTTCAGGAGATAGAGTTTGGTATTGAGCTTGTACCTGGAACTACGCCAATTTCGATAGCTCCGTATCGTATGGCACTAACCGAGTTAAAAGAATTGAAAGCTCAATTGCAAGAGTTGACGAATAGAGGTTTCACTCGACCAAGTTTCTCACCTTGGGGTGCACCAGTATTGTTCGTGAAAAAGAAGGACGGAACCATGAGATTGTGCATTGACTATCGTCAACTAAATAAAGTGACGATAAAGAATAAGTATCCGTTACCGCGTATTGAAGATTTGTTTGATCAATTAAAGGGAGCATCGGTGTTTTCAAAGATAGATTTGAGATCGGGTTATCATCAGTTGCGGATTCGAGATTCGGACGTACCCAAAACTTCTTTCAGAACGAGGTACGGTCACTACGAGTTCTTAGTGATGCCGTTTGGGCTCACTAATGCCCCTGCGGTGTTTATGGATTTGATGAATCGGATCTTCAGGCCGTATTTGGATCGGTTCGTAGTTGTGTTTATTGATGACATCTTGGTCTATTCAAGAGATGAGACCGAACATGCTGAGCATCTGAGGCTAGTGTTGCAAATTTTGCGGGATAAGCAGTTATATGCTAAGTTCAGTAAGTGTGAGTTCTGGTTAAGAGAGGTTAGCTTCTTGGGTCATGTGGTATCCGCATCGGGTATTCGAGTTGACCCGAGCAAAATTTCAGCCATACTTAACTGGAAGCCTCCGAGAAATGTTACCGAAGTCCGGAGCTTTCTAGGGCTCACCGGTTATTACCGACGATTTGTCAAAGGTTTCTCGATGATAGACACACCAATGACGAAGCTACTTCAAAAGGATGTTAAGTTCGAATGGATGGAGAAATGTCAGAAAAGCTTCGATCAACTGAAAACTCATTTGACTGAAGCTCCAATTTTGGTGCAACCCGAATCGGGTAAAGAGTTTGTCATTTATAGTGACGCATCCCTACTTGGGTTGGGTTGCGTATTGATGCAAGAAGGTCGAGTTGTGGCCTATGCGTTGAGACAATTGAAGCCACACGAGAGAAATTATCCGACCCATGATCTCGAACTAGCCGCCATTGTGTTTGCATTGAAAATATGGCGACATTATTTGTTTGGTGAGAAGTGCCATGTGTTTTCAGATCACAAAAGTCTCAAATATTTGATGACTCAATGAGACTTGAATCTGCGACAAAGACGTTGGCTTGAGTTGTTGAAAGATTACGAGCTTGTCATTGATTACCACCCGGGAAAGGCTAATATGGTTGCGGACGCCTTAAGCCGGAAATCACTATTTGCTTTGCGAGCGATGAATGTACACTTGTCTGTTCTACCTGACAATGTGTTAGTAGCTGAATTAAAAGCCAAACCATTATTGACTCATCAAATTCGTGAAGCTCAGAAAGTCGATGATGAATTGGTTGCAAAACGAGCTGAGTGTGTTCCGAACAAGGAATCGGAGTTTCAGATTGATGATGATGGTTGTTTGAGGTTTAGAAGTCGTTTGTGTGTTCCAAGGAATTCGGAACTCATTCCGATGATTCTGAACGAAGCCCATTGTAGCCGAATGTCAATTCACCCGGGGAGCACGAAAATGTACAACGACTTGAAACGTCGGTTTTGGTGGCATGGTATGAACGAGACACCTCCGACTTTGTTTCGAGATGTTTAATATGTCAACAAGTGAAAGTGGAACATCAAGTGCCTTCAGGGTTACTTCAGCCGATCATGATACCCGAGTGGAAATGGGACCGAGTCACAATGGACTTTGTGTCCGGACTGCCATTGTCCGCAAGTAAGAAGGATGCGATTTGGGTTGTTGTTGATAGGCTGACTAAGTCAGCTCATTTTATCCCCGTGCGTACGGATCTTTCATTGGATAAACTAGCCGAATTGTATGTCTCTCAGATTGTGAGATTTCATGGAGTACCTATTTCTATCGTGTCGGATAGAGATCCGAGATTCACCTCACGATTTTGGAAGAAATTGCAAGAAGCTTTGGGTACCAAGCTGCATTTTAGCACCGCTTTTCACCCCCAAACCGATGGTCAATCCGAGCGGATAATTTAGATACTTGAGGATATGTTGAGATGTTGCATCCTCGAGTTCAGTAGTTCATGGGAACGGTATTTACCTTTGATTGAATTCGCTTACAACAATAGTTTTCAATCAAGTATTAAGATGGCACCTTATGAGGCTTTGTACGGTCGTAAATGCCGTACGCCATTGTTTTGGACCGAGCTTGGTGAAAGTAAAATTTTCGAAGTTGATTTGATTAAAGATGCCGAACAAAAAGTAAAGGTAATCCGCGAAAGTCTGAAGGTAGCCACAGATCGTCAAAATCGTATGCGGATTTAAAACGAAAGGACATTGAATATCAGGTGGGAGATAAAGTGTTTCTTAAAGTGTCACCTTGGAAGAAGGTACTCAGATTTGGCCGTAAAGGCAAGTTGAGCCCGAGATTCATTGGGCCGTACGAAATTTCCGAACGAGTGGGGCCGGTTGCATATAGATTGATTTTGCCCCCTGAACTTGAAAGGATGCACGATGTCTTCCATGTTTCAATGCTTCGACGTTATAGATCCGATCCGTCACATGTGATTAATCCCTCAGAAGTTGAAATTCAATCTGACTTGAGCTATGAAGAAGAACCGATTCGTATCCTAGCTCGTGAAGTGAAAGAGTTGCGAAATAAAAAGGTTCCGTTGGTTAAGGTGTTGTGGCTCAAACACGGGATCGAGGAAGCAACCTGGGAACCCGAGAGCTCGATGAAAGAACGATATCCAAACCTATTTACCTGTAAGATTTTCGAGGACGAAAATTTCTTAAGTGAGGGAGAGTTGTGACAGCCCAAAATTGACCCTAGTCGGGAAGTGGTTTCAGGACCGCTAAACCGAGTCACCGAAAGGTTTGAATGTGATGTTTATTGTCTAGAATATGTAATCATGATTGTGTGAAAATTTCAAGCTTCGATTTAGTCGATTGCATGTGAATTTAGTCAATAGGACTTATATGAGAAAATTTTAAAATGTGATAGGTCAATGCATGAGGACCTATTAGTGCATGGGGAAGAAAAAGGGGACTTGCATGTCAAATTCCCCCTCCCTAATATGTAGTGGCCGGCCATGCTATGGGTGGAAACATGTCTCCAACATGTTATGCTAGTGATGTATGTTAAGAAAAATAAAATAATGAGCATGGTGATTAAATAATGAAAGGAAGGGTGATGGAAAAAAAAAATAACATGGTCTCACCCCCTTGTTGCCGTGAATTGAAGAAAGAAAAAAAAAGTGTTCATTCTTGAACATCCTTGGCCGAATAGAGGAAAGAAAGGAAGGGGAAAAAGCTTGAGAAAATCGGCTATGGTGGTTTGCTAGACTAAGCTCAAGGAGTTAAAGGAGGTGAATCGAGCAAAGGCAAAGAAAAGGTCATCGAGTAGCCAAGTTGGAACCGTCTTACCCAACACGAGGTAAGTCATTAAGCATGTAGTTGGTATTATTTCAAATGGTCATAATGTTTATGTATTGATGCTGAATGGAATGAATAAATATGCATATATATATATATGCATGTACGTATGTGATGATGAAATTGTTGAATGAAAAGAAAAGAGGTAAGATGTACTGAGTTGTTGATCTTGGCACTAAACGTGCGGGTATAACCATTTATGACCATGAGATTGGCGCTAAGTGCGCGGGATTAAATTGTACAGCACTATGTGTGCGATTTACTATGTTGCACTAAGTGTGCGAAATGAATATGATGCACTAAGTGTGCGAATTGACCATGCGACACTAAGTGTGCGAGTTTGACTATGTAGCACTAAGTGTGCGATTTGATTACGTAGCACTAAGTGTGCGAGTTGATTATATAGCACTGAGTGTGCGGACTCAATATACATTCGTGAATCATTATGGACACTATGTGTGCGACACTATTGAGTCGATCGCGGACAGCGGATCGGGTAAGTGTCTTGAGTACATGGCTAATAGGTGCTATGCTTATACTTGGTGTTGAGCTCGGTAAGTTTGAACCTATGTGACAAATATACTTGAAGTCACGTGCATAAAATTTATCGTAGGATGGGTGAAAGGCCGTTTAGTCGTTTGATTGTAACGAAAATAAATTGATTTATGAAAATGCTTCAATGTCCTATTGATGAGTATATGGAATGTGAATGCATGAATTGATATGAAACTGAATCGATAGGTTGGAGGAACTATGGTATGGTTCGGTATGGATGGAGTAATTGTCTCGTTCCATTTTGTTTCCTCTTGTGATAATGTTATTGATGGATGGTAGTGCATTGCTTATGACTTACTGAGTTATAAACTCACTCGGTGTTTCCTTGTCACCCATTATAGGTTGCTTGGACTCATCTATTTTTGCGGGGTCAGGCCGTCATCTAAGTCATCACACCGGATAGCAAGTTTTGGTACTTTCTTCTTAGTTGGCTTAGAAGAACATTTTGGCATGTATAAACTATTACGTTGTGTTTGAACTTTGGCATGTAAACTTTAAGCCATGCGAAGATGGCACGAATGTTCGATTGAGTTGGTTCAAGGGTAGGCATGAAATGGACCTAGTTACTTTCGTAACAGATGCTGGCAGCAGCAGTGTCATGAGATTGAAAAATCACTAAAAATAGTAGGAGTGGAATTAATTGATGAATAAATTATGTAATCGAAGCTCGATGAGTCTGTTTTCATGAGGAAGTAACGAAAAGATCATATGGGCAGTATATTAAGAGATAATCAGATTTTTGTGGGACAGGGCCAGAACGGTTTCTGGATTCCCTGCTCCGACTTTGGAAATTCATTATAAATTAACCAGAGATAATTAGGGGTCGTACCATATATGTACAGATTCCTCTCTGAGTCTAGTTTTCATAGAAACAAACGGCATCAGTATTGAAGCCCCGTGCAGGGAGATATCCAAGTCGAAATGGGCAAAGGTCAGTGTAGTCGACCCCTGCAACATGGGAGACTTTGACTAATAAACTGTACTAATTGGCCCAACCAAAAATTCTAGAAAAAAATACATAGATGGGCACATGAGTCTAGTTTCTGGGAAAAATTACGAAACTGATTTTTGAGTTACGAAACGCAAGATATGATTTTTAAAACGACTAGTACACAGATTGGGCAGTGTCTGGAAAATAAATTTTATAAGGGGTTAAAGTCAGTTAACACCTCGTGTTCGACTCCGGTGTCGGTTTCGGGTTCGGGGTGTTACAAGGACTGATGGTGGATAAGGTCAGGACCGTAAAAGAGTTCCAAGATGTTTTTCCGGAGGAGCTTCCAAGATTGCCTCCGAACCGAGAAGTTAAGTTTGGAATTGACTTGTTGCCTGGAACGGCGCTCGTGTCCATTGCACCGTATAGGATGGAACCGAAGGAGTTAGTGGAGTTAAAGGCACAAATTCAGGAGTTGTTGGATAGGGGCTTCATTAGGCCAAGTGTGTCTCCTTGGGGAGCACCGGTGCTATTCGTGAAAAAGAAGGATGGTACGATGCGGATGTGCATTGATTATCGCCAGTTGAACAAACTGATGATTAAGAAAAAGTATCCACTGCCAAGGATTGACGATCTGTTCGACCAGCTTAGAGGAGCTTCTGTATTTTCCAAGATCGACCTTCGATCTGGATATCATCAGTTAAGGGTCAAGGAGGCAGATATCCAAAAGACGGCATTCAGGACTCGGTATGGTCATTACGAGTTTCTGGTTATGCCATTTGGACTGACGAATGCTCCTGCAGCATTTATAGATCTGATGAATCGTGTGTTCCAACCATTCTTGGATCAGTCCGTAGTCGTCTTTATTGACGATATCCTGGTATATTCTGAAACGGAAGCGAAGCATTATGAGCATCTTCGTATAGTGCTGCAAGTGTTAAAGGAGAAGGAACTTTATCCGAAGTTCAGCAAGTGTGAATTCTGGTTGAGGGAGGTAACCTTTTTAGGTCATGTTGTCTCTGCCGAGGGGATTAACGTGGACCCTCGAAAGATTGAAATGATTTTGAAGTGGAAGCCGCCTAGGTCAGTGTCGGAAATACGGAGTTTTCTAGGATTGGCAGGATACTACAGAAGGTTTGTGGAAGGTTTTTCTGTGATGGCATCACCTCTGAAAAAACTCATAAGGAAAGGAGTACCGTTTGTATGGACTGAGAAGCAGCAGGAAGCTTTTGAGAAGTTGAAGAAAGTTCTGACTAAAGCACCTGTGTTAATTTAGCCAGAGTCTAGGAAGGATTTTATGATGTACAGTGACGCATCACATGTAGGTTTGGGCTGCGTGTTGATGCAAGAGGGTAAGGTGGTTGCATATGCATCACAACAGCTTAAGCCTCACGAGGGGAACTATCCTACTCATGATTTGGAGTTGGTGGCGGTGATATTTGCACTTAAGATTTGGAGACATTACTTGTACGGAGAAAGGTGTATTATATACATAGACCACAAGAGTCTTAAGTATTTGTTGACTCAGAAGGAGCTAAACCTTAGGCAAATGAGATGGATTGAGTTGCTTAAGGATTATGACTGTTCAATCGAGTATCACCCAGGCAAGGCTAATGTGGTAGCTGACGCTCTAAGTCGTAGAACTGTATCTGATCTGAGAGCAATGTTTGCTCGTCTAAGTCTGTATGATGATGGAAGCCTGTTGGTTGAGTTGCAAGTGAGACCAACCTGGATGGAACAGATTAAGGAAAAGCAGTTGAATGATGAGTCTTTGGTTGCTTGTTTTCAACAAGTTAAGGAAGGGGAAACTTTTGAGTTTGGGTTAAATAGCGAAGGAGTTCTGTGTTTCCGAGGAAGAATTTGTGTTCCGAAGGACTCTGACTTGAGGCAGGCAATATTGAAGGAAGCTCATGGGGGACTGTGTGCCATGGATCTTGGAGGGAACAAGTTGTATCACGACTTGCGAGAAGTGTACTGGTGGCCTGGACTTAAACGAGAAGTAACGGAGTTTGTAGGAAAATGTCTGACATGCCAGCAAGTGAAAGCTGAACATCAATTACCTTCTAGACTATTGCAGCCGGTGAAGATACAACTTTGGAAGTGGGAGAGGGTAACCATGGACTTTGTGAGTGGGCTGCCCTTGACACCATCGAAGAAAGACTCGGTGTGGGTGGTTATGGATAGGTTGACCAAATCAGCCCATCTCATACCTGTACGTACTGACTTCTCACTTCAAAGGTTAGCCAAGCTGTATGTGGTAGAGATTGTGCGACTTCATGGAGTCCCAGTTTCGATTATCTCTGACCGGGATCCTAGATTCACATCTCGGTTTTGGCAAAAGCTGCATTAGGCATTGGGGACGCGATTGAACTTTAGCACGACTTTCCATCCCCAAACTGATGGTCAGTCAGAAAAGATTATTCAGATTCTGGAGGATATGTTGAGGGGATGCGTAATGGACTTTCGAGGTAGTTGGGAGGATTACTTGCCATTGGCAGAATTTGCATACAATAACAGTTACCAGGCGAGTATCCGAATGGCACCGTATGAAGCACTGTATGGATGAAGGTGTCGTACCTCTAGTTGTTGGACTGAACTAGGAGAGCGACAAGTTCTTGGACCAGAGTTGGTAGCTGATACTGAGGATAAGGTTAGATTAGGGATCGGTTAAAAGAAGCTTCTGATAGGCAAAAGTCGTATGCAGATTTGAAGTGGAAGGAGATTGAGTACTCAGTAGGTGATATAGTTTTCTTGAAGGTTTCTCCTTGGAAGAAGATATTAAGGTTTGGTAAGAAGGGAAAGCTGAGTCTGCGTTTCATTGGGCCTTAACGGATTTTAAAGCAAGTAGGCCTAGTAGCTTATCAATTGGAATTGCCTCCAGAGTTAGACAGGATTCACGATATTTTTCACGTCTCCATGTTAAGGCGTTATCGTTTTGACCCTGCTCATGTCGTGCCGGTTGCAGATATTGAAGTTCAGACTGATTTGACCTTTGAAGAGGAGCCTGTGCAAATATTGGCTCAAGATGTTAAGGTTCTCAGAAGGAAATCTGTCCCATTAGTGAAAGTGCTTTGGCGTAATCATGGCAGAGAGGAAGCTACGTGGGAGCCAGAAGAGGCGATGCAACAGCAATACCCTCATTTGTTTGAATCAGGTAAAATTTCGAGGACGAAATTTCTTTAAGGAGGGTAAAGTTGTAACGCCCCAATTTTCGAGATTTTCGGGATTTCTGTGATTTTCATTGAATTTTAAAAATTTCCTGTGTTTTGTCTATTTGGCGTAGGTTAATTACGTTAGTGGGCCTCTAGAAGACCCAAGCTTAAGTTAAAACTCGGAACTTTAGTTAATTTTAGTTCCATAGGAAAAAGGGGTTCTCCTTAATTGGGCTTTTAAGTATTAATTGGGTAAAATAAAACAAAAGGAAGTCTGTGGTAAGTTGGCATGTGACGCCACTTGGGGGGCTTTAGAGGTGGCATGTGGATAACCAAAGAGAGCTAAGGTTCGAGTCGCAAGGTAAGCAAATTAGTGATATTAATTTTTATGTACAGAAAAGGTAAGCAGTGGAACTGAAATAAGAGACTGTCAGGAGGAGTTTGAGTTGCTCAGGTGATTGGGTAAGGAGGGGATAAGGGAGAAGATTTAGGAGCTGATAGGGGAGAAGATTTAGGAGCTGATCAAGGAGCAAGAGTTGGTCGGCCAAGGGCCTCTAGCATAGGAAATTCAGCTAGGTCATTTAGTGTTGGGAATTTCGGCTTTTGGGAAGGGTGGCTACCGAATTCTTTTTTCTTTTTCCTTTTGATAGAAGCCGAACTTATACCCTACACCTGCCGACTCCTCCTCTTCAAGAACTAAATTCTCTCATCTTTTTCTCTTTATTTCGATCATTTGTTCCCTTTTTCTTCCCATAGCTGAACTTGGAACCCCTTATTGCGCCATTTTCTCCATAGCCAAATACTACCTCTCATCTTTTTCCTTCTTCTTCCATCTTTTCTTTTCCATAACTGAACCTATACCCTTCTTCCTCTATCTCATCCTTTATTTTTTCCATATTCAATTTTCCTCAATAGCCGAATCTTGTGGTAGACGAACTTTTCTGCTCTTACTTCTCTAAAAACCGAAACCTACATACCGGAGGAGAAGGAGGCCAAATCTTTGGTTGTTTGAATTTGCTTCTTCTTGTGACTGTGGTGGATTAGAGATAAAAGAATCGTAGATAGGGACATTCTTCTGAGCTGATCGACGTTAGGTAAGTCTTTCGAACAACTGTCATTAGTCTCATTGTTTTTAGAAAGGAAAAGCCGAAACCCTTAGGGGTGGCTAGCGTTATTGGACTAAGGGATTTGCGGTTTTCTGTTGGTTGTGTAAGCGATAGCGTGGTCAAGGGGATATTCAGCAAAGGGCTTGAGGACTTATTCGGTTGGCTCTCCATACCTAACCCATATTTCGACAAAAGGTAAGGAACTCTGGGATCTAAGGCTGTGTTGGCCGAATATGGTAAGGGGTTAAAATACATAGTTGTTTTCGATATATAGATTGACATGTTAGTAATCCAATTGTAGGCAGTTCGTGGGTGGATCTCACCAATGTACCGTCATAAATCAGGTGTGTAACTGACACCCTATTATAGACTAGATCGGCAAAAGCCGAAAAGCCGAAATGCCGAAAAGTCAGCATTTTAAGAGCATGCGAGTGTGAGAATGCTCGTGAGATTAATAGTTTGGTGTATATGGTAGATTAAAGTGATAAGACTGTAGAGTGCATGATTCTGTGCATTTCGATGTTTTTGGGCTTAATGGGCCAAAAACGGGATAGTGGGCCAACTTGTAGGGTATACTGACTTAATTCAAAGGGCTACCCCAAGGGACACACGGCCGTGTACCAAGGCCATATGTCACACACAGTCGAGCCACACACCCGTGTGCTCAGCTGTGTGGAGTGAAAATAGGCTTGGTTGAAACCAAATTTCTCACCATCCACGAGCATACCTAAAACACCACATTTCATGCCATTTCAATACATTAATAGGCAGTTAAACCATGCTATTTTATGCACCATACTTACAATACCATTTGTACATTCAAACACATACCAAACTAGTATGATTCATTCCTCATTTCTCACCTATTCAATCATATACCAAAGTACATATCATACTTATCAATACAACCTATTTCAATATGTATTTTTACTACCATTAATCACACACAAAGCTTGACTCATATATCATCTATTAGCCATTCACTTATCAATTCCAAAATCATGCTTTTCATAAGTAAATACTCATCATATACCAAATGACCAAATGCTCATCTTGAACCATTACCAACCATACCAAATTATGCCATTATAGAAGGAAAATACTCATCAAACATAAGTCATTAATAAGCCATATAAAATGGCCAAATACATCACCAAACCTTTATTAAAAAGACTCAAGCCTATACATGCCATATAACCAAAATTAGAAATCTTATAAGTACCCAACCATAGCTGGATAGTGTGATGAGATCTCCAACGTCTTCCAACCTGAGCAAGCCTCCGAAACTCTATAAACATAGAAAAGAAAACAATATAAGCTATAAATCTTAGTAAGCTCGTATGGTAATAAACTTAAATTATTAAATAATGACATTTAAAACAATTATTCAAAACATAATGTAATTCATATGATTTCACCATTCTATCTCAAATTCATGCACATAGTTAATCAAGATTTTCATGAGTTTATTCATTCAAAACATATATGGTTTGAATACTTCTTATCAATTCATTCATATTTTCATATGCATAAGCAATTATATATATAAATTTTATTCAATTCAATATTCATCACCTTTTCTTTAGCCAAGTGAATTATAAGAAATATCAACAAATAACGGTATTTCACACACTATGTGCCATATGTATATTTAGTTAAAACAACTATAACTTATATCTCACATATCATTCAATGCATAACTCATTATAGCCAAATAAACAAATTTTGGCATGAAACATACTTATACATAAATCTTTCTCATTTCATATACATGATACACTAAGAACTTACCAAATTACCTTCATTTGATTCTCATATAGATTTTGTACGTATCTGTATCACTTAATTCAATTTAACTTTCATTCTCGTCTTGACTTTGCCCGTTGAACCATTCGGAATCGTTAAGGATACTCAGACATCACAATAGTTTGTACAATGCCATATCCCGGATATGGTCTTACATGTTATCACTTATCGATGCCACTGTCCTAGACAGGGTTTTATACAAAATCATATAACGATGCCAATGTCCCAGACATGGTCTTACACATAATCACAATACAATGCCAATGTCCCAAACATGGTATTACATGTAATCACATCTCAGTAATCTCAATGTCATGACATTTGTATCCTATTCTATTCCTAATGTTCATACGGGACTTTTGGACGTCATAACTCTGTCTATTTTGACTCGTATTCATGACCATTCATCATTCAATTCAATTAAATAATAATTAAGCATTTATAACACAATTTAAATACGTTTATTAGCATACGAACTTACCTCATTCGCTGTAACGACAAATTAGGTCGACTAATCTGATACTTTGTTTTCCACCGTTCTAAATCCAAATCTCAATTTTCTCTATCTATATAATACTAAAAAATTCCTTATTTAATCATTAATTCATTCAATTTAACACAATTTACACTTTTTTGGAAAAATTACACTTTTGTCCTATTATTTCACACTTTTGCAATTTAGTCCTTAACACATAAAATATAAAATTCATGAAATTTAAACAATATTATGCTCGGCTAAATATTACCCAATCATATACTAGCCCATATTTTCACTTTATTCATACTTTTAACCACATAATTTCATGATTTCACAAATTAGCCCATAATTTACGCTTTTACTCAAAATCACTTTGTAAAATATGTAAAACTATCATCAAACTTTCATATTTCACCATCAATCATCAAAAAGCATGAAAATTCATCAATGGCACCTCACAAAATTATGAAAATTTTGAAATCAAAGGTACGGGCTAGCTAGTACTCAATCCAACGATCACAAAAACATAGAAATCGTGAAAAATCGAGTCAAAATCGTACCTTAATCAAGCTTCCAAGTGTCGAAACCTTAAGCCATAAAATCGTGTTATTTTTTCTTCTCAAATTCGGCAAAGAAAATGGAGTAAAGATGGTGGTTTTGTTTTCCTTTTATTTTAATTTAACTAAATTTCAAGTTTACTAAAATAACATTAATATTTAACCATTTAAAACCCATTATACAAGCCCATTTATGAAAAATTCCACTACCAATGGTCTAATTTCATAATAAGGACTTCCACCTTTTAATTTCATAGCAATCAAACACTTTTAACATATAGAATGCAACTTTTGCATTTTACGCGATTTAGTTTTTTTATCAAATTAAACACCCAATCGATAAAATTAATTCACAAAACTTTCACACATGCATTCTAACATGATATAAACACTAAAATTAATATTAAAATAAATTTTCAACATCAGATTTGTGGTTTCAAAACCACTGTTTCGATTTAACGAAAAACGGGTTATTATACGTGTCCCCTAGTGAAGAAATTGAATTGAAGTCAGTATGCTCCACACGGTCTCACACACGGGCATGTGACTGGCCGTGTGATACAAGTTAGTATACTCCCTAATTCGCACATGGCCTAGCACACGGGCGTGTGACTTGGCCCCTATTGCATAAGTTAGTATACCCTACAGTTTTGGTACGGCCTAGCGCACGGCCTGGCACACGGGCGTGTGTGACCACTTCGAAAGGCACACAGGCTAGACACACGGGTGTGTGGTTAGCTGTGTGACCCAAGTTAGTATGTATGCCCTGTTTCCACACGGCCTGAGACACGGGCGTGTCTGGAGCCGTGTGAGGCACACAGCCTGTTCACACGGGCGTGTGACCCCTGTAAGTTTGAAAATTTTTCTAAGTTTCCAAAATTTTCATATGTTATCGGTTTAGTCCCGAACCACTTCTAAAGCATGTTTAAGGCCCTGTAGGTCCTTATAAGGAACAATGTGATTGTGTTGAATGATTTATGAGAATGAATGTTTATGTTGTGAATTGATCTGTAATACCTCGTAACCCTACCCGGCGATGGATACGGGTTAGGGGTGTTACATTTATTAGTATCAAAGCCACGATTTAGTCGATTCTAGGACTAACGTAGCGTGTGTGAGAGTCTAGCTATACATGTTATATATACTCTACGATAGTGTGATGATTCTTGACAACTTAAACTATGTTTTCATATAGTAATGGATCCAAATCGAGCTATAACCAATGAGGTTGAGAGTAATACGCCTGCTCCCGCGCAAGGGATAGCGCCATCTGATTCTAAGCCTATGACGGGTAGTCAAGGAGGAGAAGCTAAAGAAGCCTTCTTCTAAATGATGAATGAATGGTTCACTCAATACATTCAAAAAATTCGGCTTCTCAACAACCTCTACCTCCTCCTAATCCCCAATCGATACCTATTGCTCTGAAAGGAGTCGAGCTTTTAAGATTGAATAAACCTCCAGTTGACAAGATTCACAAATATAGGGCTGAAGAGTTAGAGCTAATGTTGATGATGACCTTGATAGAGCCAACTTTTGGCTTGAAAATACGATCCGAGTATTTGATAAACTTTCTTGCACACCAGTTGAATGTTTAAAGTGTGTTATAACCCTTTTAAGAGATACCACGTATCAGTGGTGGAATACCTTGGTGTCTGTAGTATCGAGAGAACGAGTTACCGGGGTATTCTTTTAGACAGAGTTTCAAAAGAAATATATAAGTTAGTGATTCCTTGATCAAAAGCGAAAAGAGTTTTTAGAGTTGAAACAAGGCCGCATGACTGTAGTCGAGTACGAGAGGGAGTTTGTACGGTTGAGCAAGTACGCTTGTGATTTTGTGTCTACTGAAGAAATAATCTGCAAGCGGTTTGTTGATAGGCTGAATGAAGATATTAAACTTCTGGTTGGGATTTTAGATTTAAAAAAATTTGTTCTGTTAGTAGACAGAGCTTGCAAAGCCGAGGAACTAAGCAAAGAAAAGAGAAAGGCTGGTTCAGAGGCAAGAGATTCGAGGAAGAGATTGATGAGTAAACCTTATCAATTCTTGTCGAAGAAATCCAGAGACTATTTTAACAGATCAACAGCTTTAGTGGGATATTCCAATAGAGATCGTGGAAAGCAATATACCAGTCCTAAAGCTCAAGCTACATCAGTATCGAGTGTTGGTAACATGAAAGATGTTATACCCGAATGTCAACAGTGTGGAAGATGACATTTTGGAGATTGCTGGGTGAAAAATAATAATAGAGCCTGTTACAGCTGTGGTTCGTGAGATCATTTTATCCGTGATTGTCCTGAGTTAAATGAAAAAGATAAATCTTAGCATGCAAGATCGAGTAATACGACTACGAGAGGGAGACCGCCAAGAAATATAGGGAATCTATCCAGTGGTAGAAGTATGATGAGAGGTTCTGTTGAGAGGTCTGAGGTACGAGCACCTGCCCGAGCTTATGCTATTCGTGAACAGGAGGAGGCATCATCTCCAGATGTTATCACCGGTACTTTCACTCTCTATGATACTAATGTGATTGCATTAATAGATCCAGGATCAACTCATTATTATATATGTATGAATTTAGTATCTAGTAAGACTTTACCTATAGAGTCTACTGAATTTGTGATTAGAGTATCGAACCCCTTATGCAAATGTGTTTTGGTTGACAAAGTCTACAAGGATTGTCCATTAATGAATCGGGATTTTTGTTTTCTGGCTAATCTTATGTTGTTGCCATTCGATGAATTTGATGTGATTTTGGGAATGGATTGGCTAACGATGCATGATGCAGTTATGAATTGCAGACGAAAGATTATCGAATTGAAATGTTAGAACGGTGAAATTCTTCGGATTGAATTTGATGATCTAAATAGTTTGCCAATTGTGATCTCATCTATGTTAGCTTAGAGATATGTGAGAAAGGGTTATGAAGCTTATCTTTCTTATGTACTTGATATGAAAGTGATAGAAACAAAGATTAAATTAGTACTAGTTGTGTGTGGGTATCCAGATGTATTCCTTGAAGAGTTACTGGGTTTACCACCTATCAGAGAAGTTGAGTTTGGTATTGAATTAGTATCGGGAACAACACTGATATCGATTACTACATACAGAATGTCTCTGACGGAGTTAAAAGAATTGAAAGCTCAATTGCAAGATTTGACTGATAGAGGTTTGCTAGATCAAGTTTCTCTCCCTGGGGTGCACCGGTGTTATTTGTGAAAAAGAAAGATGGCACGATGAGAATGTGTATAGATTATCGACATCTCAACAAAGTGACGATCAAGAATAAATTCCCTTTGCCATGAATAGATGATTTGTTTGATCAGTTAAAATAGGCAATAGTGTTTTCTAAAATTGATTTAAGATCGGGTGATTACCAGTTGTGGTTTAAAGACTCAGATGTGCCAAAGACTGCATTTAGAACAAGGTACAGACACTGCATTTAGAACAAGGTACAGACACTACGAACTTCTTGTTATGCCTTTTGGACTCACAAATGAACTTGTTATTTTTATAGACTTGATGAATCGAATTTTCAAGCCGTATTTAAACCGATTCATAGTTGTATATATTGATGACATTTTGATTTACTCTTGTGATGAATCTGAGCATACCGAGCATTTGAGAATCATGTTACAAACTTTGAGAGATAAACAGTTGCTTGCAAAGTTCAGCAAATGTGAGTTTTGGCTATGAGAGGTTGGTTTTCTAGGACATGTTGTTTTAGCCGCGAGTATTCGAGTTGAACCGATTTAAATTTCTGTAATTATAGATTGGAAGCCTCCATGAAATGTATCTTAAATCTATAGTTTTTTGGGACTAGCCGGCTATTATAGACTATTTGTGAAAGGCTTCTCGATGACTGCAACTTCGGTGACACGATTACTTCAAAAAGATGTTAAATTTGAGTGGTCAGAAAAGTGTTAGCAGAGCTTCGAAAAGTTGAAAGCATTATTAACAGAGGCACCAGTGTTAGTTCAGCCTGAGTCGGGTAAAGAATTCGTAGTTTTCAATGATCAATCATTAAATGGCCTAGGTTGTCTTTTGATACAGGAAGGAAAAGTTTTAGCTTATACCTCGAGACAGTTGAAGCCACATGAAAAGAATTATACGACGCACATCTATAGTTCACCGCGATAGTGCTCGCATTGAAAATTTGGCGTCATTACTTGTTTGGTGAGAAATGCCATATTTATACTAACACAAAAGCTTGAAATATCTGATGAATCAGAAAGATTTGAATTTACGACAGCTGAGATGGTTAGAATTACCAAAAGACTACGAATTAATGACTGACTATTATCGGAGGAAAGAAAACATAGTTGCTGATGCTTTGAGTCGAAAATCCTTATTTGCTTTATGCACTTTGAACACACAATTAAATTTGTTTGACGACGGTTTGATAGTAGCTAAGTTGAAAGCGAGATCGTTATTTCTACAACAGATTTGTGAGGCTCAAAAAATTTGATAACGAATTGCAAGCAAAACTAGCTCAATGTAAGTTGACTTCTGATTAAGAGTTTCGAATATAACCTGTGTAACACCTCTAACCCGTATCCGTCACCGGAATAGGGTTACGAGGTATTACTCATCAATACACAACATATAGCATTCATTCTCATACATCATTCAATACAACCATATTATCCCCTATAAAGGCCTACGAGGCCTTAAAATATGCTTGGAAGAGATTCAGAACTAAACCGATAACATTTGAAAATCTTGGAAAACTTAGAAATTTTTCTTAAAAACAAAGGTCACACGCCCATGTGAACAGGCTGTGCCTCACACGGGCTAGTAGACATGCCCATGTCTTAGCCCGTGTGGAAACATGGCATACATATTGACTTCCATCACACGGCCAAGAACACCTCCCTGTGCAAGGTCGTGTTAAAATTTGAGAGTATAATGACTTGGGTCACACGGCCAACCACATGCCCATGTGTTAGCCCGTGTGCCACACATGGCCAGTAGACATGCTCGTGTGTCTAAGTAGTGTAACTCACTAACTTGTTTTAACTAAGTTACAACAGGAACATGATCGAGTTACACGCCCGTGTGCTCAACTATGTGGGGTGAAATTAGGCTTGGTTTAAACCACATTTCTCACCCTTACTCAAGCATACCTAAACAACAATATTTTTGTACCATTTCAATTCATTTAGAGGCAACCAAAACATGCTATTTCATATACAAATCATGCCATTTAAATCCATCCATTTCACCATTCAAATCATAATCCAAAACATACTAAAACAATATGCCATTACCAACAATTTCACCTATCTTCTCTATGCATTTTTCTCATCATCTTATCATCTATTTTAAACATCAAATCATACTAATTAATCATCAAAGCATTCATGAAAAACATGCCAAAACACAAGGCCATTTATATACATCATATTTCACTTACCAAACTCATAAAACAAGCCAACCCAAATGGCCAAATATACACCAACATTTACATCATTTGTGAGCCAAATCTCATGGCTAATATCTTATCTCAAAACACATCATCATATCACTAGCCTATACATGCCATATACCATAATTACAATGTACAAAAAATACCAACAAGTTGATCGATAATGTGACGGTGTTCCTGATGATCCCCGAGTCCAACCTAGCTTCGATTATCTATAAAACAAGGAGAGAACACACAAAGTAAACTTTAAAAGCTTAGTAAGCCATATACAAATAAAATTACCACATGAATCAACATCATTTCCATCAATAGGCAAACTATGAGTAAGCACATCTAAGCTCACAAACCTTTCCCAATTTATACATATTCAATATTTGAGTGAATTCATCAAATACTTCTCTTTTCAATACTTGTATAAATCTCGTACGCACCTGAGCCACTTAACTCATTCACACATTCTTTCTTAACTTAACTTTTCCCGTTGAACCTTTTGGAATTGTTAAGGATACTTGGAAATCACATATAGCTCTTACAATGCCATATCCCAGATATGGTCTTACATGTTATCACATATAGATGCCGATGGCCCAGCTATGGTCTTACACGAAATCAAATAACGATGCCAATGTCCTTAACATGGTCTTACGATGCCAATGTCCTAGACATTGTCTTACATGTAATCACATAATGATGCCAATGTTCCAGACATGGTCTTACACATAATCACATATCGTTAATCCTAATGTCATGATATTCGTGTCCTATACTGTTCCTAAGGTTCGTACATGACTTTCGAATATTGTAACCCTGTCGATTCTTGCTCATATTTGATCATTCAACATTCATAGTAGTACAATGATAATTAAACATCTATAATTCAATTTAAAGACATTTATTTTCATATTAACTTACCTTGTATTCGGGATAAACAAACTGGATCGACTATTCGACAACCTTTGATTTTCCCAGATCTAAATCCAATTTCTTTCGTTCTTGATCTATATACATCCAAAATTAACTCATTTATTCACCAAATCATTCAATTCAGTCCACAAACATATATTTGGGCATTTTTACACTTTAGCCCCTAAAGTCCCACATCTTTACAATTTAGTCCCTATTTCACAAATACACAAAATTCACACAATGCAACAATACTCATGCTTGGAAAATTTTCATATAAGTCCCTAGCAGCCCAAAACTTTCATTTATTTCACATTACATCCACCCAGTTTAAACTTTTCACAATTAAATTCCTAAAATGCATTTTTAGCTATAATCACTTAACAAAACTTGTAAAACTATCATCCAGCTTTCATATTTCAACATTAAACATCAAATAACACATAGATTCAACAATGGAAACTTTCAAAATCTTTATCAAATTTAAAATTAAAGGTACGGGCTAGCTAGATTACAAAGCAACGATCACAAAAACGTAGAAATCATTAAAAACCAAGCAAAAACGGACTTACTATTAAAAAATGCAAGAGCTGAACCTTCAAAGCTGGTTAATGGATTTTCTTCTTTTATGAATCGGTGAATAAGATAATAATTAAGAAGGAAATTTGGTTTGTTATATTTAATATTTACTTATTTTACATTTTACTAGTTTAACCTTTTTAATACACCAAAACATGCTTAATATATGTCCATACATGTCCATCCTCATTATCCATGGTCTAATTTCATAATAAGGACCTTTAATTTAATATCTTATAGCATTTAAACACCTTTAACAAATAGAATGCAACTTTTGCATTTTACGCGATTTAGTCTTTTTTCTCAAATTGAACAATTAAACGATAAAATTATTTCACGACAATTTCACACTTTCATACTTTCATGCTGTAAATACCAAAAATAATATTAAAATATTTTTTTTGACATTGGATTTTTGGTTCCAAACGACTATTCTGACTTAGCTAAAACCGGGTTGTTACAACTCTCCCTCCCTTAGGGATTTTCGTCCTCGAAAATCTTACTAGTAAAGTGGTCGATAATCTTTGTAGTTGAGCCAAAAAAAATGATTGTACTAAGGATTTTAAAATGGACTATCCGTCAGAAGTCCATGAGTTTGTTTTAAATGATGCAATAAATTGAGATTGACCCTTGGGTCTTTTTATCAAAAAAAAAAAGAATAGGTTAGGGTATTGATTTCTCATAGCATCCTTGGTTTCCCACGTAGCTTCTTCAACCCCGTGTCGATACCATAATACTTTAACTAATGAAATTCTCTTATTTCTCAGCTCTTTAATCTCAGAGCTAAAATTCGAATCGGTTTTTCAGCATATGACAAATTTGTCTGAATCTCAACCTCAGTCGGGGAAATGACATGTGAAGGCTCAGATCAGTATCTTTGAAGCATCGATACATGAAACGCATTATGTATTTTATCTAGCTCAGGCAGTGAAGATAGTTGATAAGAAACTGGTCCGACTCGCTCAATAATCTCATACAGTTCGATGAATATCGGACTCAATTTCCTTTTTCGACCAAAATCTTTTTCCACGGCGACAATTTTAGAAACACTCTATCCCCGATCTGACACTCAATATCTTTCCATTTCAAGTCAACGTAAGAATTTTGTCGATCCGAAGCTACTTTCACACTATCTCAAATTACATTCACTTTTTCTTCAGTCTCTCTGATCAGATCAACCCCATGAATCTTACTTTTGCTGAGCTCACTCCAGTACAACGGTGTTCGACATTTACGACCCTATAAAACTTCATACGGTGCCATCTTTATACTTGATTGAAAGTTATTATTGTAAGCAAATTCAATCAACGGTAAATATTTTTGCTAGCTACCTTCAAACTCAAGAATGTAACAATGAAACATATCCTCAAGTATCTTTATAATTCACTCGGATTGACCATCCGTTTGCGGGTGAAACGCAGTGCTAAAATGCATCTTTGTACGTAAAGCTTCCTACAATTTCTTCCAAAATCGCTATGTGAACCTCGGATATCTATTCGAAACAATAGATAGTGGCACTTCGTGCAATCAAACAATCTCTAAAATATACAACTCAGCCAATTTATCAAGTGAATAATCCGTGTGTACAGGAATGAAATGAGTCGATTTTGTCAATCTATCAACAACAACCCAGATTGCATCTTTCTTTTTAGAGATAAGGGCAAACCTGATACAAAATCCATTGTTACTCAATCCCACTTCCACTCAGGAACATTAATAAGCTGTAATAAACCTGGCAGAACTTGTTGCTCAGCTTTGACTTGCTGACATATCAAACATTTCAAAACTAATTCTGAGATACCTCGTTTCATGCCATGCCACCAATAAAACTATTTCAAATAATTATACATTTTCGTGCTTCCCAAGTGTACTAATAAACAATTACTATGTGCTTCGGTCAAAATCATCTGAATCAACTCTGAATTTCTCAGAACACATATTCAATCTCTGAATCTCAAACAATCATCGGAATCAACTTGAACCTCTGAATCAGAAATTGACTCACATTGAACCCGTCTTGTTTATAGTTCATTAACAAACTTTTGAGCCTCATAAATCTGCTGAATAAACAATGGTCTCGCTTTCAACTCGACGACTAATGAACCATCATCAGACAAAGCCAAATGTGTGCTCAAAGCACGTAAAGTAAACGGGGACTTTCGGCTCAAAGCATCAGCAACTATGTTCGCTTTCCCCGGATGATAATCAATTACCAAGTCATAGTCTTTTAACAATTCTAACCATCTCCGTTGTCACAAGTTCAAATCTCTCTGAATCATCAGATATTTCAAACTTTTTTAGTCAATATAAATATGACATTTCTCACCAAACAAATAATGACGCCAAATTTTCAACGCGAACACAATTGCAACCAATTCTAGATCGTGTGTCGGATAATTCTTTTCATCCAGCTTCAACTGTCTCGAGGCATAAGCTACAACTTTGCCTTCCTGCATCAAAACACTACCCAAGCCATTTAATGATGCATCACTGAAAACTACAAATTCTTTACCCAACTCAGGCTGAACTAACACTGGAGCCTCTATCAACAATGCTTTCAACTGTTCAAAATTTTGCTGACACTTTTCAGACCACTCAAACTTTACATCTTTTTGAGACAATCTTGTCATCAGAATCACAATCATCATGAAACCTTTCAGAAATCATCTATAATAGCCAGCTAGTCCCAGAAAACTATAGAGTTTAGATACATTTCTCGGAGGCTTCCAATCTATAATTGCAGTAAATTTACTCGGGTCAACTCGGATACTCGCGGTTGAATCTATATGTACCAAAAAACCAACATGTCATAGCCAAAATTCACATTTATTGAATTTTGCAAACAATTTCTTATCTCTCAAAGTTTGTAACACGATTCTCAAATGTTCGGCATGCTGAGATTCATCACAAAAGTAAATCAAGATGTCATTTATAAACACAACTATGAATCGGTCTAAATACTGTCGAAAATCCAGTTCATCAAGTCCATAAAAACAACAAGTGCATTCGTTAGTCCGGAAGGCATAACCGAAAATTAATAATGTCCATACCTTGTTCTAAATGTAATTTTTGGCACGTCAGATTCTTTAACTCGCAACTGGTAATAACCTGATCTCAAATCGATTTTTGAAAACACTGTTGCTCCTTTTAATTGATCAAACAAATCATCAATCCGTGTTAGAGGATATTTGTTCTTTATAGTCACTTTATTCTGTTGTCTGTAGTCAATACACATTCTCATCGTGCCACCTTTCTTTTTCACAAACAACACGGGAGCACCCCAAGGCGAAAAACTTGGTTTAGCAAAACCTTTATCTCTCAACTCTTGTAACTGAGCTTTCAATTATTTTAACTCTGTCGGGGCCATTCGGTACGGAGCTATCGATATCGGCGTTGTACCCGATACTAATTCAATACCAAACTTATAAACCCCGTAATTCTTTGGGAAATACATCAGGATACTCACACACAACTGGTACTGATTCAATCTTTGTTTGTTACTTTCGTATCAAGCACATAAGTAAGGTAAGCTTACACCCCTTTCTCACAAGTCTTTGAGCTAACATAGATGATATTACAACTAGCAAACTGTTCAGATCATCAGATTCAATTCTAATAATCTCATTGTTCTGACATTTCAATTCAATTTTCTTTCGTCTACAATTCACTATAGCATGATGCATCGTTAGCCAATCCATACCCAGAATCACATCAAATTCATCGAATGGCAACAAAATCAGATTAGCCGAAAAAGCACAAATCCCGATGCATTAATGGACAATTCTTGTAGATTTTGTCAACCAAAACACATTTCCTAAGGGGTTCGATACTCTAATCACAAATTCAATAACTCTACAGGCAAAGTCTTACTAAATACTAAATTCATGCATATGTAAGAATGAGTTGATATTGGTTCTATCAATGCAATCACAATAGTATCATAAAGAGTGAAAGTATCGGTGATAACATCTGGAGGTGACGCTTCTTCACGAGTGTGAATAGCATAAGCTCTAGCAGATGCTCTAGCATTGGATCTCATAGCAGTATCTCGAGTTGCACCTCTACCACCACTAACATTTCCAGCATTATAGAATGATCTTCCTCTCACAACAGGGTTGCTCGATCTTACATTCTGAGACTTATCTTTTTTATCAAGCTCAGGACAATCCCGAATGAAATGTTCATGTGAGCCACATCTAAAACAGGCTTTATCATTAAATCTACACTATTCAAAATGTCATTTTCCACATCATCCATATTCAGGTTGATTTGGTTTCGCACTCCCGACACTAGCTATCAAGATAGCCAGAGCTTTAAAGCTCGAATGTTGCCTTTCACGACCTCTGTTTGAATGTCCCACTAATGCATTAGATCGATTAAATGAGTCTCAGTGAATTTCTTCAATGAAGATTGATACAGCTTACTCATTGATCTTTTTCTCAAGTTTTTAGCTTCTGAATCTGCCTTTCTCTTTTCTTTACTAAGATCCTCGACTTTACAAGCCCTCTCAACTAGAATGACAAATTCTTTCAACTCTAGAATTCCGACTAGTAGTTTTATATCTTCGTTCAACCCGTCAACGAATCGTTTACACATTATTTCCTCAGTTGACACATACTCTCGAGCATACTTACTTAACCGTACAAATTCCCTTTCACACTAAGTGACAGTCATCCGGCCTTGTTTTAACTCTAAGAATTCTTTATGCTTCTGATCAAGGAATCCCTGACTTATGTACTTCTTTCGGAATTTAGATTGGGAAAATTCCTAAGTAGCCGTTCTTTAGGAACCACATATATCAGTGTTTTCCACCAAAGGTACACATTATCTCTCAAAAAATATACAACGCATTTGATACATTCATTAGGAGTGCAAGACAATTCATCAAATACTCGAATTGTATTTTCGAGCCCCATGTTTTTGAATCTTCATCCCCATGTTTTTGAATCTTATCTACTGGCAGCGTGTTCAACCATGTCAAATCTATAACTTGAGGAATAGTGGGGTTTTGTTCAGGAACAGGTGGGGGTGGAGGTTGTTGAGCAGCCGAATTCGTTCGGACAAACTCCGTGAACCACTTACTCATCATATCGAAAAAGGCTTGATTAGCCTCTCCCTCATGACTACTCGTTATAGGTCTAGAGTCGGATGGCGTTGTCCCTTGAATAGGAGCAAGCGCATTACTCTCTACATCGTCAGCCACAACTCTTTCGGGATCTATTACTATACGAGAACACAATTTAAGTTGTTAGGAATGATTACACTATCACAGAGTATATATGGCATGTATAGCTAGACTCTCACACACGCTACGTTAGTCCTAGAATCGACTAATCGTAGCTTTGATACCAATAAAATGTAACACCCTAACCTATATCCATCACCAGAGTAGAATTACGAGGTATTACTGATCAATACACAACATATAGCATTCATTCTCATACACCATTCAATACAACAACATTGTCCTAAGGGTCTACGAGGGCTTAAAACATGCCTGGAAGAGGTTCGGGACTAAACCGATAACATTTGAAAATCTCAAAAAACTTAGAAATTTTTCTTATAAACAAAGGTCACGCGCCCGTGTACACAAGTCGTGTGCCTCACATGGATAATATACAGGCCCTGTCTTAGGCTGTGTGGAAACAGAGCATACATACTGACTTGCATCACACGGCCGAGGATACGCCCGTGTCCCAGGCCGTGTGAAAACTGGAGAGCATACTGACTTGGGTCACATGGTCAACCACACGCCTATGTGTCAGCCCGTGTACCACACACGGCCAGTAGACATGCCTGTGTGTCTAAGCCGTGTCACTCACTGACTTGTTTTAACTAAGTTACACCAGGCACACGGTCGAGTCACACGCCCGTGTGCTCAATCGTGTGGGGCGAAATTAGGCTTGGTTTAAACCACATTTCTCAGCCTTACTCAAGCATACATTTCAATACATTTATAGGCAACCAAAACGTGCTATTTCATATACAAATCATGCCATTTAAAATCTATCCATTTCACTACTCAAATCATAATCCAAAACATACTAAAACAATATGCCATTACCAACAATTTCACCTATCTTCTCTATGCATTTTTCTCATCATCTTATCATCTATTTTAAGCCTCAAATCATACTAATTAATCATCAAAACATTCATGACAAACATGCCAAAACACAAGGCCATTTATAGCCATCATATTTCACTTACCAAACTCATAAAATAACCCAACCCAAATGGCCAAATACACACCAACATTTACATCATTTATGAGCCAAATCTCATGGCTAATATCATATCTCAAAACACATCATCATATCACTAGCCTATACATGTCATATACCATAATTATAATGTACCAAAAATACCAACAAGTTGTGTAACACCCCTAACCCGTATCCGTCATTGGAATGGGGTTACGAGGCATTACCGGACCAAACACAACATCTGAATGATTACATAAACTCTTGGTCATTACGAATGTATACATAATAATTTATAAAACACATAGTAAAATTTTACAAAACATTAACATTTAACAAACATCTCATTTCATACTCGAACCTTGTCATATTCAAAAACAGTCATACGAATATAATATGTAACCATACTTTGAAACGTATAGTAACAATTGTTAATTCGTAACTATTAAACATACAACAAATACTGCATTAATAAATCTCACAAATATCTCAAGCATAATTTCAAAATTTATAACATTATGCACAGGGTACATATTAGTAGAACCATTGATTAATAACTTAACTCAAAAATCAGCTTACCTAATTTGCATAAAAACAATCATGATTCCTTATAACTTGAATTACTATTTATATGATCAATTTCAAATGCATAAGCAGAAATTATATATACTAAAATTCATAAACTTTATACATTGTCTACTTTCATTTTATTCAATCACATCATTATACACATCATCAATAAGACATATGTTCTATTCAAATAACCAATGCATGTAACATTTTCCATTCCAAATGTTTCACCTATATTTCATTTCAAACCGAAAACACTAAGCTTAAAACATCATTTTTAGCCATTTTATTATACACTTATCAAACACTAAACTTAAATACTATACATATTAATTATCTATCACATGATATAACCCAATTCAACTAACATCCAAAATTACCTTATTTCAAACACATCAAGAATCCTTATCAAACCATATCAAGCACCATTAACCCATATTTATATTCATATTTCATAATCAGTCGGACATATATGCATTAGATAAACTTATATAATCTTCTTGTTTTACCAATACACAATCACTATTATTTGGTCATTTTTAGTGCGTTAGCCGAATGCATCATACTTAATACATATGCTTTGATCAATGTTTAATTTTCGTCATTTTTAATCTATCACTTTATACGCATATAACCTTTCATAGAAATAAATCTATATACATATATATCAACCATAATTTGCACATGAAGTCAAACATACTACAATATATCTCATCTAATATATATCAAACCAATACATCATATACTTATATATATATATAAATGCGAATCATGATTAACTTACTAACATGATTCATAACAATTTCTTCACATAATGCAAGCATATTAAACTCACATTTATCACAACCATAATCGAATTACCTAGTTACCATAATATGTAGCAAATCTAAATAAAAATGTTTCACTTATAAATAGAAAGCATGGTGAACAATCAATCAATATAAATCTATTACCTAATTCAATACAATACATAGCCGAATCATTAAAAAATAGGTAACATATCAAGCGTATATATTCTTTATATATACCAAGCCGAGTCAACCAAACCAAATAAAATCATCATTTGAACATAGCATACAAACCAATCTTAGCATCAAGACCATGATCAAGATACAAATACTTATATATCAATAGCCATTTTTGCATGCATATTATTACAACACTTCAACATATCCAAAAAGTAGTATAGCTATACATGCCATAAGTTCGAAATTTAGCTTTTAAAATACCGATAAAATACGATAGTGTGTTAGGCTTCGCTGACGATCCCGAGTCCGTAACTAGTCTCCAAAATCTATAAAACAGAAGCATCATACACACACAGTAAGCTATCACAGCTTAGTAAATCATAAGCAATTAAACAACTCAATGACATAATCACTCAATTTAACCAAACAATTCATGCTATCATAATCACATTTAATCTCAAACTTACAAATTCATATACAATGTATACATTCATGTATCAACTTTAACTTGGCCGAGAATATTCCGTTATAATATCATTACCCATGTCAAATTATCGTAAGACGATTTATACATTCATATTGTAACACATGTTTCACACTTTAATATACATATTATATCATTTTACGAATATAATTTGCATTCATATAATATATCAACTTAATAACATGATTCATATCATCACTTCAAATACCAAACTTACCTTAATTTCAATACATTAGCTAACACATGCCTGAACCTTTTTAATTCGTTTCATATTCGGTCTTTTCTAAACATTGCCCATTGAATCATTCAGAAATAAATAGGATACTCATATAATCACACATATCGTACAATGCCAGCGTCCCAGACATGGTCTACATGTAATCACATATCGTGTACTGTCTAGACAGGGTTTCATTATCATATGTAAGTCCAGACGTGCTAAGTCCTCAGACGTTGGTCTTACATGTAATCACATATCGATGCTCAACGCTTACCGACAAACGTTGTCCGGTCTTACACGTAATCACATATCGATGCAAGTCCAGACTGGTCTTCCAAACTATATAATTTTATCTGCTTTAAGATGGTCAATGCTGTATATAC
>NC_053428.1:61433353-61491785 GCF_007990345.1 Gossypium hirsutum
CGAATTAAAACAGTATGGTCATAGCGTAACTTTGTTTCCCGATGTAATCAAATTCTATTTTCTTGATTAAATATTCAAAATTAATCATTTATAAAATATTTATTCATTCAATCCAAAATTACATTAGGATATTTTACACATTTGCCCTTAAACTTCACATTTCTCAATTTACTCCTTATTTTACATTTTCACTAAAAATCACTTTACAAAACTTACTTAACTATCAACAACAATTCATAATCTATCAAGAAACTTCATAATACTCATGTATTCATCAATGGACTCATTCAAATCTCTAACAGTTTTGCAAATTAGTCCTTGGGCTAGCTAGTACTAGCTGCAACGATCTCAAAAATGTAGAAACCATTAAAACAGGATAAAAATCGTACGTTAATAGACCATGAAAGCCTGCCGAATGAACCTTAATGAAACAATTTTCTTATTTTCTATGTACGTTGAAGATGATGATATTAGATAAGGGTTCATTTTGTTTCATTTATTTTAACTTAATTACTAAATTACAATTTTAACCTTAATTAAAAACCACCAATTTTCATGATATTATGCCAATTATTGTCTCTAAGTACAACATAAGGACCTTTACTTTAATGATCCATAGCTATTTAATACCTTTAGCTAATAGAAAACACTTTGCACTTTACGCGATTAGTCCTTTTAACTGAATTAAGCATTTAAACGGTAAAATTTCTTTACAAAACTTTCACGTGATCAATCAATCATGCTTTAGACCTTATTAAAATAATGAAATAAATATTTTAACTACATATTTGTGGTCCCAAAACCACTGTTTCGATTTGACTAAAAACGGGCTATTACAACTCTCCCCCTTAGGGATTTTCGTCCCTGAAAATCTTACTAGTGAATAGGTTCGAGTATTGTTTCTCAAATCATTCTCAGGTTCCCATGTAGCTTCTTCAACCCTGTCATGCCAAACTCCTAATCGATACATCAACTATTGATCTCCGAGCTAAATCGCTTCTTCGCTTATTACCAATCAAGTCGGGGAATGACATGTGAAGGGTCAGATCGGCTCATCGAAGCATCGAACATAACCATTATGTATTTTCTATAACTCAGAGGTAAATATAGTCGATATGCCACTGGCCTAATTCGCTCATAATCTCATACGGTCTGATGAATCTCGGACTCAATTTTCGTTTCTACCGAATCTGAGTATTTTCTTCCTCAATAAAACTTGTAGAAATACTTTATCTCCAATCTAAAACTCAATATCTTTCTTTTTCAAGTCTGCATATGATTTCTGTTGATCTGAACCTGCTTTCAAACTATCACAAATTACTTTCACTTTTTCTTTAGTCTCTCTGATCAGATCAACCTCGTGAATCTTATTTTCACTGAGTTGACTCCAATACAAAGGTGTTCGACATTTACGACCGTATAGAGCTTCTACGGTGCCATTTTTATACTAGATTGGAAGCTATTATTGTAAGAAAACCAATCAGTGGTAGATATTTCTCCCAGCTACTTCAAACTCAAGAATGCAACAACGCAACATATCCTCAAGTATCTAAATAACTTTTTTGGATTGACCATCCGTTTGTTGGTGAAATACGGTGCTAAAATGTAGCTTCGTACCTAAAGCTTCTTGCAATTTCTTCCAAAATCGCGAAGTAAATCTTAGGTCTCTATCCGAAACAATAGATAGGGAACACCATGTAATCTCACAATTTCGGGAATATACAACTCAGCTAATTTATCAAGCGAGAAATCTGCACGTACAGGAATAAAATGAGCTGACTTCGTCAATCTATCAATGACAACCCATATCACATGTTTTTTTTGAAGATAAGGGCAAACTCGATACGAAATCCATTGTTACTCTATCCCACTTTCACTCAGAAACCATAATAGGCTGTAATAAACCCAACGGCACTTGATACTCAGCTTTGACTTGCTGACAATCAAACATTTTGAAACAAATTATGAGATATCTTGTTCATGTCGTGCCACCAATAAAGCTATTTCAAATCGTTATAACTTTCATGCTTCCCGAATGTAATGATAAACAACTATTGGGTGCTTCATTTAGAATCTTTTGAATGAGCTCAGAATTTCTTGGTACACATATTCTACCACGAAACATCAAACAGTCATCAGGTTCTAACAGCCTGATTTTAGCTAAGTCGGAATAGTGGTTCAAACCAAAAATCTGATGTCAAAAAATTATTTTAATATTATTTTTGATATTTAAAACATGAAAGTATGAACTTGTGAAACTTTCCTAAAATAAATTTATCATTTAATTGTTCAATTTGAGAAAAAGGACTAAATCGCGTAAAATGCAAAAGTTGCATTCTATTTGTTAAAGGTGTTTAAATGCTATAAGATATTAAATTAAAGATCCTTATTATGAAATTAGACCATGGATAATGAGGATGGACATGTATGGACATATATTAAGCATGTTTTGATGTATTAAAAAAGGTTAAAATAGTAAAATGTAAAATAAGTAAAGATTAAATAAAATAAACCAAATTTCATTCTTAATTATTATCTTATTCAGCGATTCATAAAAGAAGAAAATCCATTAACAAGCTTTGAAGGTTTAGCTCTTACATGTTTTAATAGTAAGTCCATTTTTGCTCGGTTTTTAATGATTTCTACATCTTTGTGATCGTTGCTTTGTAATCTAGCTAGCCCGTACCTTTAAATTTAAATGTGTTAAAGATTTTGAGTGTTTCCATTGTTGAATCTATGTGTTCTTTGATGTTTAATGTTGAAATATGAAAGCTTGATGATAGTTTTACAAGTTTTGTTAAGTGATTTTAGCTAAAAATGCATTTTAGGGATTTAATTGTGAAAAGTGTAAATTGGGTGGATAAAATGTGAAATAAATGAACGTTTTGGGCTGCTAGGGACTTATATGAAATTTTCCAAGCATGAGTATGTTGAATTGTGTGAATTTTGTGTATTTGTGAATAGGGACTAAATTGTAAAGATGTGGAACTTTAGGGTCTAAAGTGTAAAATATGTGTTTGTATACTGAGTTGAATGATTTGATGGTTTGATGAATAAATGAGTTAAATTTTAATGTATATAGATTAGGAACAAAGAAATCATATTAGATCAGAGAAAATCAAAAGTTATCGAATAGTAGATCCAGTCTGTTTATCCCGAATACAAGAAAAGTTCATTTGCAAATGAATGTCTTGAAATTGAATTATATATGTTTAATTTTCATTAAATTGCTATGAAAGTTGAATGATCAAATATGAGCAAGAATAGACAGGGTTACAATATTCGAAAGTCCCGTACAAACCTTAGGAATAGTATAGGATATGAATGTCATGACACTAGGATTAACGAGATGTGATTATGTGTAAGACCATGTCTGGGACATTGGCATCATTATGTGATTACGTGTAAGACTATGTTTGGGATAGTGGCATCGTTATTTGATTTCGTGTAAGACCATAGCTGGGCCATCGGCATCGATATGTGATAACATGTAAGACCATATCTGGGATATGGCATTGTAAGAGCTATATGTGATTTCCAAGTATCCTTAACAATTCCAAAAGGTTCAACGGGAAAAGTTAAGTTAAGAAAGAATGTGTGAATGAGTTAAGTGGCTCAGATACGTACGAGATTCATACAAGTATTGAAAAGAGAAGTATTGGATGAATTCACTCATGATATTGAATATGTATAAATTGGGAAAGGTTTGTGAGCTTATATGTGCTTACTCATAGTTTACCTATTGATGGAAATGATGTTGATTATGTGGTAATTTTATTTGTATATGGATTACTAAGCTTTTAAAGCTTACTTTGTGTGTTCTTTCCCTGTTTTATAGATAATTGAAGCTAGCTTGGACTCGGGGATCATTAAGAAGACCGTCACACTATCAACAACTTGTAACATCCCGATTTAAACAGTGGTTTTGGGACCATGAATCCTAGTAAAAAAATATATAAAAATTATTTTCTATGTTTATTATGTGTGAATTTATGTGTGTGAAAATATCGTTTGAAAATTTTACTATTTGGATGCTCAATTTAATAAAAGGGCTTAATCGCGTAAGTTATAAAAGTTGCTAACTAATTATTAAAGTACCAAATTGCTTTGTTCTTTTAATATGGGGTCTTAATGATGTAATTAGAGCATATGAATTAGTGATGGACAGTTTTAGTCATAATATATAATGGTTTCATATTTTATATCAAAGGTTAATTTTGTAATATATTAAATAATGTTAATATAATAAAACATAAAATAAGTAAAAGCTATGCATTCATCTTTTGAAATGGCTGAATGTTGAAATGGTTCGGTCATATGCATGCTTAATTAAGATCAAGACTCAAAGAAATCGAATTTGGATCAGGGGAAAACCAAAGTTATTGAATAGTCATTCCGTTCCGATCGTCATTGTTTAAGGTAAGTTTATAAGCAAATAGATGTTGTTAAATTTCAATATATGTGATCTATAAATAATTATAATGATTATTAGTAAGTTATGAATCGACATTGAGTAATGGAAAATTTGATTATGGTATGATTTGTGAGTTTTATGATCTTATAATTCGGTTTTATAATGGTATATTCAGTTATGTAATAAATTAGTTAGGTTGGTTTATAAGATTTGATGATGTATATACAAATGTTGTATTAAAGATTTATCAATTAGCCAAATGTTTATTTATAAGTTATTTGTATTAAAAATGAGATATTTTTGGCTTGAAATATTGTAAATGAAATGGTACATTTTTTAGTTGGCCAATATTCTAGTAAAAATGATTTATGTTTGATGATTAAGCAATATATAAGTTGGCCTTTAGTGAATCGGTTTTTAATATTCATCCGATATACTTATACGTATATCATTAAGTAAAAGAATGAGTAAGTTTGGTCTTTAAGTGCTATGATGTGATTATTTGTTTTTATATGAAACAAGCATTTTGACATTTACTTAAAGCATGGATAAAATTATATATGTGTGTGTGTGTAAGACCACGTCTGGGACATTGGCATCGATATGTGATTACGTGTAAGACCATGTCTAGGACGTTGGAATCGATATGTGATTACGTGTAAGACCACGTCTAAGACGTTGGCATCGATATGTGATTACATGTAAGACCACGTTTTGGAACGTTGGCATCGATATGTGATTACGTGTAAGACCACGTCTGGGACGTTAGCATCGATATGTGATTACATGTAAGACCCTGTCTGAGACAGTAGCATCGATATGTGATTACATGTAAGACCATGTCTGGGACGCTGGCATTGTACGATATGTGTGATTATATGAGTATCCTATTTATTTCTGAATGATTCAATGGGCAATGTTTAGAAAAGACCGAATATGAAATCGAATTAAAAAGGTTCAGGCATGTGTTAGCTAATGTATTGAAATTAAGGTAAGTTTTGGTATTTGAAGTGATGATATGAATCATGTTATTAAGTTGATTATATGTATATTGAATGCAAATCTATATTCGGTAAAATGATATAAGTATGTGATATTAAAGTGTGAAACATGTGTATACATATATGAATGTGTATATATATTCGTCTATACGATGATATTTTGACATTGGAAGTAAATGATAAATTTGATAACGGATATATATGTATCTCGGCCAAGTTAAAGTTGATACATGAATGTATACATTGTATATGAATTTGTAAGTTTGAGATTAAATGTGATTATGATAGCATGAATTGTTTTGGTTAAATTGAGTTGATTATGTCATTGAGTTGTTTAATTGCTTATGATTTACTAAGCTGTGATAGCTTACTGTGTGTGTATGATTGCTTCTGTTTTATAGATTTTGGAGACTAGTTACGGACTCGGGGATCGTCAGCGAAGCCTAACACACTATCGTATGTTTATCGGTATTTTTAAAAGCTAAATTTCGAACTTATGGCATGTATAGGCTATACTACTTTTTGGATATGTTTGAAGTGTTGTATATAATATGCCATGCAAAAATGGCTAATTTGATATATAAGTATTTGCTATCTTGATCATGGTTCTTGTATGTGCTAAGATTGGTTTGTATGCTATGTTCAAATGATGATTTTATTTGGTTTGGTTGACTCGGCTATGGTATATATATAAGATATATTACGCTTGATATGTTACCTATTGTTTTAATGATTCGGCTATGTATTGTATTTGAATTTAGGTAATAGATTTATATTTGATTGATTGTTCAGCCATGCTTTCTATTTATAAGTGAAACATTTTTTATTTAGATTTGCTACATATTATGGTAACTAGGTAATTCGATTATGGTTGTGATAAATGTGAGTTTAATATGCTTGCATTATGTGAAGAAATTGTTATGAATCATGTTAGTAAGTTAATCATGATTCGGCATTTATATATATATATAAGTATATGATGTATTGGTTTGATATATATATTAGATGAGATATATTTGTAGTATGTTTGACTTCATGTGCAAATTATGGTTGATATATATGTATATAGATTTATTTCTATGAAAGGTTATATGCGTATAAAGTGATAGATTAAAAATGACGAAAATTTAAACATTGATCAAAGCATATGTATTAAGTATGATTGCATTCGGCTAACGCACTAAAAATGACCAAATGAATAGTGATTTGTGTATTGGTAAAACAAGAAGATTATATAAGTTTTATCTAATGCATATATGTCCGACTTGATTATGAAATATGAATATAAATATGGGTTAATGGTGCTTGATATGGTTTGATAAGGATTCTTGATGTGTTTGAAATAAGGTAATTTTGGATGTTAGTTGAATTGGGTTATATCATGTGATAGATAATTAATATGTATAGTATATTTAAGTTTAGTGTTTGATAAGTGTATAATAAAATGGCTAAAAATGATGTTTTAAGCTTAGTTGTTTTCGGTTTGAAATGAAATATAGGTGAAACATTTTGGAAATGGAAAATGTTACATGCATTTGGTTATTTGAATAGAACATATGTCTTATTGATGATGTGTATAATGATGTGATTGAATAAAATGAAAGTAGACAATGTATAAAGTTTATGAATTTTAGTATATATAATTTCTGCTTATGCATTTGAAATTGATCATATAAATAGTAATTCAAGTTATAAGGAATCATGATTGTTTTTATGCAAATTAGGTAAGCTGATTTTTGAGTTAAGTTATTAATCAAATGGTTTCTACTAATATGTACCTGTGCATAATGTTATAAATTTTGAAATTATGCTTGAGATATTTGTGAGATTTATTAATGCAGTATTTGTTGTATGTTTAATAGTTACGAATTAACAATTGTTACTATACGTTTCAAAGTATGGTTACATATTATATTCGTATGACTGTTTTTGAATATGACAAGGTTCGAGTATGAAATGAGATGTTTGTTAAATGTTAATGTTTTGTAAAATTTTACTATGTGTTTTATAAATTATTATGTATACATTCGTAATGACCAAGAGTTTATGTAATCATTCAGATGTTGTGTTTGGTCCGGTAATGCCTCGTAACCCCATTCCAATGACGGATACGGGTTAGGGGTGTTACACAACTTGTTGGTATTTTTGGTACATTATAATTATGGTATATGACATGTATAGGCTAGTGATATGATGATGTGTTTTGAGATATGATATTAGCCATGAGATTTGGCTCATAAATGATGTAAATGTTGGTGTGTATTTGGCCATTTGGGTTGGGTTATTTTATGAGTTTGGTAAGTGAAATATGATGGCTATAAATGGCCTTGTGTTTTGGCATGTTTGTCATGAATGTTTTGATGATTAATTAGTATGATTTGAGGCTTAAAATAGATGATAAGATGATGAGAAAAATGCATAGAGAAGATAGGTGAAATTGTTGGTAATGGCATATTGTTTTAGTATGTTTTGGATTATGATTTGAGTAGTGAAATGGATAGATTTTAAATGGCATGATTTGTATATGAAATAGCAGTTTTGGTTGCCTATAAATGTATTGAAATGTATGCTTGAGTAAGGCTGAGAAATGTGGTTTAAACCAAGCCTAATTTCGCCCCACACGATTGAGCACACGGGCGTGTGACTCGACCGTGTGCCTGGTGTAACTTAGTTAAAACAAGTCAGTGAGTGACACGGCTTAGACACACAGGCATGTCTACTGGCCGTGTGTGGTACACGGGCTGACACATAGGCGTGTGGTTGACCATGTGACCCAAGTCAGTATGCTCTCCAGTTTTCACACGGCCTGGGACACGGGCGTATCCTCGGCCGTGTGATGCAAGTCAGTATGTATGCTCTGTTTCCACACAGCCTAAGACAGGGCCTGTATATTATCCATGTGAGGCACACGACTTGTGTACACGGGCGCGTGACCTTTGTTTATAAGAAAAATTTCTAAGTTTTTTGAGATTTTCAAATGTTATCGGTTTAGTCCCGAACCTCTTCCAGGCATGTTTTAAGCCTCGTAGACCCTTAGGACAATGTTGTTGTATTGAATGGTGTATGAGAATGAATGCTATATGTTGTGTATTGATCAGTAATACCTCGTAATTCTACTCTGGTGATGGATATAGGTTAGGGTGTTACATTTTATTGGTATCAAAGCTACGATTTAGTCGATTCTAGGACTAACGTAGCGTGTGTGAGAGTCTAGCTATACATGCCATATATACTCTGTGATAGTGTAATCATTCCTAACAACTTAAATTGTGTTCTCGTATAGTAATAGATCCCGAAAGAGTTGTGGCTGACGATGTAGAGAGTAATGCGCTTGCTCCTATTCAAGGGACAACGCCATCCGACTCTAGACCTATAACGAGTAGTCATGAGGAGAGGCTAATCAAGCCTTTTTCGATATGATGAGTAAGTGGTTCACGGAGTTTGTCCGAACGAATTCGGCTGCTCAACAACCTCCACCCCCACCTGTTCCTGAACAAAACCCCACTATTCCTCAAGTTATAGATTTGACATGGTTGAACACGCTGCCAGTAGATAAGATTCAAAAACATGGGGATGAAGATTCAAAAACATGGGGCTCGAAAATACAATTCGAGTATTTGATGAATTGTCTTGCACTCCTAATGAATGTATCAAATGCGTTGTATATTTTTTGAGAGATAATGTGTACCTTTGGTGGAAAACACTGATATATGTGGTTCCTAAAGAACGGCTACTTAGGAATTTTCCCAATCTAAATTCCGAAAGAAGTACATAAGTCAGGGATTCCTTGATCAGAAGCATAAAGAATTCTTAGAGTTAAAACAAGGCCGGATGACTGTCACTTAGTGTGAAAGGGAATTTGTACGGTTAAGTAAGTATGCTCGAGAGTATGTGTCAACTGAGGAAATAATGTGTAAACGATTCGTTGACGGGTTGAACGAAGATATAAAACTACTAGTCGGAATTCTAGAGTTGAAAGAATTTGTCATTCTAGTTGAGAGGGCTTGTAAAGTCGAGGATCTTAGTAAAGAAAAGAGAAAGGCAGATTCAGAAGCTAAAAACTTGAGAAAAAGATCAATGAGTAAGCTGTATCAATCTTCATTGAAGAAATTCACTGAGACTCATTTAATCGATCTAATGCATTAGTGGGACATTCAAACAGAGGTCGTGAAAGGCAACATTCGAGCTTTAAAGCTCTGGCTATCTGATAGCTAGTGTCGGGAGTGCGAAACCAAATCAACCTGAATATGGATGATGTGGAAAATGACATTTTGAATAGTGTAGATTTAATGATAAAGCCTGTTTTAGATGTGGCTCACATGAACATTTCATTCGGGATTGTCCTGAGCTTGATAAAAAAGATAAGTCTCAGAATGTAAGATCGAGCAACCCTGTTGTGAGAGGAAGATCATTCTATAATGCTGGAAATGTTAGTGGTGGTAGAGGTGCAACTCGAGATACTGCTATGAGATCCAATGCTAGAGCATCTGCTAGAGCTTATGCTATTCACACTCGTGAAGAAGCGTCACCTCCAGATGTTATCACCGATACTTTCACTCTTTATGATACTATTGTGATTGCATTGATAGAACCAATATCAACTCATTCTTACATATGCATGAATTTAGTATTTAGTAAGACTTTGCCTGTAGAGTTATTGAATTTGTGATTAGAGTATCGAACCCCTTAGGAAATGTGTTTTGGTTGACAAAATCTACAAGAATTGTCCATTAATGCATCGGGATTTGTGCTTTTTCGGCTAATCTGATTTTGTTGCCATTCGATGAATTTGATGTGATTCTGGGTATGGATTGGCTAACGATGCATCATGCTATAGTGAATTGTAGACGAAAGAAAATTGAATTGAAATGTCAGAACAATGAGATTATTAGAATTGAATCTGATGATCTGAACAGTTTGCTAGTTGTAATATCATCTATGTTAGCTCAAAGACTTGTGAGAAAGGGGTGTAAGCTTACCTTCTTATGTGCTTGATACGAAAGTAACAAACAAAGATTGAATCAGTACCAGTTGTGTGTGAGTATCCTGATGTATTTCCCAAAGAATTACGGGGTTTATAAGTTTGGTATTGAATTAGTATCGGGTACAACGCCGATATCGATAGCTCCGTACCGAATGGCCCCGACAGAGTTAAAATAATTGAAAGCTCAGTTACAAGAGTTGAGAGATAAAGGTTTTGCTAAACCAAGTTTTTCGCCTTGGGGTGCTCCCGTGTTGTTTGTGAAAAAGAAAGGTGGCACGATGAGAATGTGTATTGACTACAGACAACAGAATAAAGTGACTATAAAGAACAAATATCCTCTAACACGGATTGATGATTTGTTTGATCAATTAAAAGGAGCAACAGTGTTTTCAAAAATCGATTTGAGATCAGGTTATTACCAGTTGCGAGTTAAAGAATCTGACGTGCCAAAAATTACATTTAGAACAAGGTATGGACATTATTAATTTTCGGTTATGCCTTCCGGACTAACGAATGCACTTGTTGTTTTTATGGACTTGATGAACTGGATTTTCGACAGTATTTAGACCGATTCATAGTTGTGTTTATAAATGACATCTTGATTTACTTTTGTGATGAATCTCAGCATGCCGAACATTTGAGAATCGTGTTACAAACTTTGAGAGATAAGCAATTGTTTGCAAAATTCAATAAATGTGAATTTTGGCTATGACATGTTGGTTTTTTGGGACATATAGATTCAACCGCGAGTATCCGAGTTGACCCGAGTAAATTTACTGCAATTATAGATTGGAAGCCTCCGAGAAATGTATCTAAACTCTATAGTTTTCTGGGACTAGCTGGCTATTATAGATGATTTCTGAAAGGTTTCATGATGATTGTGATTCTGATGACAAGATTGTCTCAAAAAGATGTAAAGTTTGAGTGGTCTGAAAAGTGTCAGCAAAATTTTGAACAGTTGAAAGCATTGTTGATAGAGGCTCCAGTGTTAGTTCAGCCTGAGTTGGGTAAAGAATTTGTAGTTTTCAGTGATGCATCATTAAATGGCTTGGGTAGTGTTTTGATGCAGGAAGGCAAAGTTGTAGCTTATGCCTCGAGACAGTTGAAGCTGGATGAAAAGAATTATCCGACACACGATCTAGAATTGGTTGCAATTGTGTTCGCGTTGAAAATTTGGCGTCATTATTTGTTTGGTGAGAAATGTCATATTTATACTGACTAAAAAAGTTTGAAATATCTGATGATTCAGAGAGATTTGAACTTGTGACAACGGAGATGGTTAGAATTGTTAAAAGACTATGACTTGGTAATTGATTATCATCCGGGGAAAGCGAACATAGTTGCTGATGCTTTGAGCCGAAAGTCCCCGTTTACTTTACGTGCTTTGAGCACACATTTGGCTTTGTCTGATGATGGTTCATTAGTCGTCGAGTTGAAAGCGAGACCATTGTTTATTCAGCAGATTTATGAGGCTCAAAAGTTTGTTAATGAACTATAAACAAGACGGGTTCAATGTGAGTCAATTTCTGATTCAGAGGTTCAAGTTGATTCCGATGATTGTTTGAGATTCAGAGATTGAATATGTGTTCTGAGAAATTCAGAGTTGATTCAGATGATTTTGACCGAAGCACATAGTAATTGTTTATTAGTACACTTGGGAAGCACGAAAATGTATAATTATTTGAAATAGTTTTATTGGTGGCATGGCATGAAACGAGGTATCTCAGAATTAGTTTTGAAATGTTTGATATGTCAGCAAGTCAAAGCTGAGCAACAAGTTCTGCCAGGTTTATTACAGCTTATTAATGTTCCTGAGTGGAAGTGGGATTGAGTAACAATGGATTTTGTATCAGGTTTGCCCTTATCTCTAAAAAAGAAAGATGCAATCTGGGTTGTTGTTGATAGATTGACAAAATCGACTCATTTCATTCCTGTACACACGGATTATTCACTTGATAAATTGGCTGAGTTGTATATTTTAGAGATTGTTTGATTGCACGAAGTGCCACTATCTATTGTTTCGAATAGATATCCGAGGTTCACATAGCGATTTTGGAAGAAATTGTAGGAAGCTTTAGGTACAAAGATGCATTTTAGCACTGCGTTTCACCCGCAAACGGATGGTCAATCCGAGTGAATTATAAAGATACTTGAGGATATGTTTCATTGTTACATTCTTGAGTTTGAAGGTAGCTAGCAGAAATATTTACCGTTGATTGAATTTGCTTACAATAATAACTTTCAATCAAGTATAAAGATGGCACCGTATGAAGTTTTATAGGGTCGTAAATGTCGAACACCGTTGTACTGGAGTGAGCTCAGCAAAAGTAAGATTCATGGGGTTGATCTGATCAGAGAGACTGAAGAAAAAGTGAATGTAATTTGAGATAGTGTGAAAGTAGCTTCGGATCGACAAAATTCTTACGTTGACTTGAAATGGAAAGATATTGAGTGTCAGATCGGGGATAGAGTGTTTCTAAAATTGTCGCCGTGGAAAAAGATTTTGGTCGAAAAAGGAAATTGAGTCCGATATTCATCGAACTGTATGAGATTATTGAGCGAGTCGGACCAGTTTCTTATCAACTATCTTCACTGCCTGAGCTAGATAAAATACATAATGCGTTTCATGTATCGATGCTTCAAAGATACTGATCCGAGCCTTCACATGTCATTTCCCCGACTGAGGTTGAGATTCAGACAAATTTGTCATATGCTGAAAAACCGATTCGAATTTTAGCTCTGAGATTAAAGAGCTGAGAAATAAGAGAATTGCATTAGTTAAAGTATTATGGTATCGACACGGGGTTGAAGAAGCTACGTGGGAAACCAAGGATGCTATGAGAAATCAATACCCTAACCTATTCTTTTTTTTTTGATAAAAAGACCCAAGGGTCAATCTCAATTTATTGCATCATTTAAAACAAACTCATGGACTTCTGACGGATAGTCCATTTTAAAATCCTTAGTACAATCATTTTTTTTGGCTCAACTACAAAGATTATCGGCCACTTTACTAGTAAGATTTTCGAGGACGAAAATCCCTAAGGGAGGGAGAGTTGTAACAACCCGGTTTTAGCTAAGTCAGAATAGTCTTTGGAACCAAAAATCCAATGTCAAAAAAAATATTTTAATATTATTTTTGGTATTTACAGCATGAAAGTATGAAAGTGTGAAATTGTCGTGAAATAATTTTATCGTTTAATTGTTCAATTTGAGAAAAAAGACTAAATCGCGTAAAATGCAAAAGTTGCATTCTATTTGTTAAAGGTGTTTAAATGCTATAAGATATTAAATTAAAGGTCCTTATTATGAAATTAGACCATGGATAATGAGGATGGACATGTATGGACATATATTAAGCATGTTTTGGTGTATTAAAAAGGTTAAACTAGTAAAATGTAAAATAAGTAAATATTAAATATAACAAACCAAATTTCCTTCTTAATTATTATCTTATTCACCGATTCATAAAAGAAGAAAATCCATTAACCAGCTTTGAAGGTTCAGCTCTTGCATTTTTTAATAGTAGTCCGTTTTTGCTTGGTTTTTAATGATTTCTACGTTTTTGTGATCGTTGCTTTGTAATCTAGCTAGCCCGTACCTTTAATTTTAAATTTGATAAAGATTTTGAAAGTTTCCATTGTTGAATCTATGTGTTATTTGATGTTTAATGTTGAAATATGAAAGCTGGATGATAGTTTTACAAGTTTTGTTAAGTGATTATAGCTAAAAATGCATTTTAGGAATTTAATTGTGAAAAGTTTAAACTGGGTGGATGTAATGTGAAATAAATGAAAGTTTTGGGCTGCTAGGGACTTATATGAAAATTTTCCAAGCATGAGTATTGTTGCATTGTGTGAATTTTGTGTATTTGTGAAATAGGGACTAAATTGTAAAGATGTGGGACTTTAGGGGCTAAAGTGTAAAAATGCCCAAATATATGTTTGTGGACTGAATTGAATGATTTGGTGAATAAATGAGTTAATTTTGAATGTATATAGATCAAGAACGAAAGAAATTGGATTTAGATCTGGGAAAATCAAAGGTTGTCGAATAGTCGATCCAGTTTGTTTATCCCGAATACAAGGTAAGTTAATATGAAAATAAATGTCTTTAAATTGAATTATAGATGTTTAATTATCATTGTACTACTATGAATGTTGAATGATCAAATATGAGCAAGAATCGACAGGGTTACAATATTCGAAAGTCATGTACGAACCTTAGGAATAGTATAGGATACGAATATCATGACATTAGGATTAACGATATGTGATTATGTGTAAGACCATGTCTGGAACATTGGCATCATTATGTGATTACATGTAAGACAATGTCTAGGACATTGGCATCGTAAGACCATGTTAAGGACATTGGCATCGTTATTTGATTTCGTGTAAGACCATAGCTGGGCCATCGGCATCTATATGTGATAACATGTAGACCATATCTGGGATATGGCATTGTAAGAGCTATATGTGATTTCCAAGTATCCTTAACAATTCCAAAAGGTTCAACGGGAAAAGTTAAGTTAAGAAAGAATGTGTGAATGAGTTAAGTGGCTCAGGTGCGTACGAGATTTATACAAGTATTGAAAAGAGAAGTATTTGATGAATTCACTCAAAATATTGAATATGTATAAATTGGGAAAGGTTTGTGAGCTTAGATGTGCTTACTCATAGTTTGCCTATTGATGGAAATGATGTTGATTCATGTGGTAATTTTATTTGTATATGGCTTACTAAGCTTTTAAAGTTTACTTTGTGTGTTCTCTCCTTGTTTTATAGATAATCGAAGCTAGCTTGGACTCGGGGATCATCAGGAACACCGTCACACTATCGATCAACTTTTGGTATTTTTTGTACATTGTAATTATGGTATATGGCATGTATAGGCTAGTGATATGATGATGTGTTTTGAGATAAGATATTAGCCATGAGATTTGGCTCACAAATGATGTAAATGTTGGTGTATATTTGGCCATTTGGGTTGGCTTGTTTTATGAGTTTGGTAATGAAATATGATGTATATAAATGGCCTTGTGTTTTGGCATGTTTTTCATGAATGCTTTGATGATTAATTAGTATGATTTGATGTTTAAAATAGATGATAAGATGATGAGAAAAATGCATAGAGAAGATAGGTGAAATTGTTGGTAATGGCATATTGTTTTAGTATGTTTTGGATTATGATTTGAATGGTGAAATGGATGGATTTAAATGGCATGATTTGTATATGAAATAGCATGTTTTGGTTGCCTCTAAATGAATTGAAATGGTACAAAAATATTGTTGTTTAGGTATGCTTGAGTAAGGGTGAGAAATGTGGTTTAAACCAAGCCTAATTTCACCCCACATAGTTGAGCACACGGGCGTGTAACTCGATCATGTTCCTGTTGTAACTTAGTTAAAACAAGTTAGTGAGTTACACTACTTAGACACACGAGCGTGTCTACTGGCCATGTGTGGCACACGGGCTAACACATGGGCATGTGGTTGGCCGTGTGACCCAAGTCATTATACTCTCAAATTTTAACACGACCTTGCACAGGGAGGTGTTCTTGGCCGTGTGATGGAAGTCAATATGTATGCCATGTTCCACACGGGCTAAGACATGGGCATGTCTACTAGCCCGTGTGAGGCACAGCCTGTTCACATGGGCGTGTGACCTTTGTTTTTAAGAAAAATTTCTAAGTTTTCCAAGATTTTCAAATGTTATCGGTTTAGTTCTGAATCTCTTCCAAGCATATTTTAAGGCCTCGTAGGCCTTTATAGGGGATAATATGGTTGTATTGAATGATGTATGAGAATGAATGCTATATGTTGTGTATTGATGAGTAATACCTCGTAACCCTATTCCGGTGACGGATACGGGTTAGAGGTGTTACACAGGTTATATTCGAAACTCTTAATCAGAAGTCAACTTACATTGAGCTAGTTTTGCTTGCAATTCGTTATCAAATTTTTTGAGCCTCACAAATCTGTTGTAGAAATAACGATCTCGCTTTCAACTTAGCTACTATCAAACCGTCGTCAAACAAATTTAATTGTGTGTTCAAAGTGCATAAAGCAAATAAGGATTTTCGACTCAAAGCATCAGCAACTATGTTTTCTTTCCTCCGATAATAGTCAGTCATTAATTCGTAGTCTTTTGGTAATTCTAACCATCTCAGCTGTCGTAAATTCAAATCTTTCTGATTCATCAGATATTTCAAGCTTTTGTGTTAGTATAAATATGGCATTTCTCACCAAACAAGTAATGACGCCAAATTTTCAATGCGAGCACTATCGCGGTGAACTATAGATGTGCGTCGTATAATTCTTTTCATGTGGCTTCAACTGTCTCGAGGTATAAGCTAAAACTTTTCCTTCCTGTATCAAAAGACAACCTAGGCCATTTAATGATTGATCATTGAAAACTACGAATTCTTTACCCGACTCAGGCTGAACTAACACTGGTGCCTCTGTTAATAATGCTTTCAACTTTTCGAAGCTCTGCTAACACTTTTCTGACCACTCAAATTTAACATCTTTTTGAAGTAATCGTGTCACCGAAGTTGCAGTCATCGAGAAGCCTTTCACAAATAGTCTATAATAGCCGGCTAGTCCCAAAAAACTATAGATTTAAGATACATTTCATGGAGGCTTCCAATCTATAATTACAGAAATTTAAATCGGTTCAACTCGAATACTCGCGGCTAAAACAACATGTCCTAGAAAACCAACCTCTCATAGCCAAAACTCACATTTGCTGAACTTTGCAAACAACTGTTTATCTCTCAAAGTTTGTAACATGATTCTCAAATGCTCGGTATGCTCAGATTCATCACAAGAGTAAATCAAAATGTCATCAATATATACAACTATGAATCGGTTTAAATACGGCTTGAAAATTCGATTCATCAAGTCTATAAAAACAACAAGTTCATTTGTGAGTCCAAAAGGCATAACAAGAAGTTCGTAGTGTCTGTACCTTGTTCTAAATGCAGTGTCTGTACCTTGTTCTAAATGCAGTCTTTGGCACATCTGAGTCTTTAAACCACAACTGGTAATCACCCGATCTTAAATCAATTTTAGAAAACACTATTGCCTATTTTAACTGATCAAACAAATCATCTATTCATGGCAAAGGGAATTTATTCTTGATCGTCACTTTGTTGAGATGTCGATAATCTATACACATTCTCATCGTGCCATCTTTCTTTTTCACAAATAACACCGGTGCACCCCAGGGAGAGAAACTTGATCTAGCAAAACCTCTATCAGTCAAATCTTGCAATTGAGCTTTCAATTCTTTTAACTCGTCAGAGACATTCTGTATGTAGTAATCGATATCAGTGTTGTTCCCGATACTAATTCAATACCAAACTCAACTTCTCTGATAGGTGGTAAACCCAGTAACTCTTCAAGGAATACATCTGGATACCCACACACAACTAGTACTAATTTAATCTTTGTTTCTATCACTTTCATATCAAGTACATAAGAAAGATAAGCTTCATAACCCTTTCTCACATATCTCTAAGCTAACATAGATGAGATCACAATTGGCAAACTATTTAGATCATCAAATTCAATCCGAAGAATTTCACCGTTCTAACATTTCAATTCGATAATCTTTCGTCTGCAATTCATAACTGCATCATGCATCGTTAGCCAATCCATTCCCAAAATCACATCAAATTCATCGAATGGCAACAACATAAGATTAGCCAGAAAACAAAAATCCCGATTCATTAATGGACAATCCTTGTAGACTTTGTCAACCAAACACATTTGCATAAGGGGTTCGATACTCTAATCACAAATTCAGTAGACTCTATAGGTAAAGTCTTACTAGATACTAAATTCATACATATATAATAATGAGTTGATCCTGGATCTATTAATGCAATCACATTAGTATCATAGAGAGTGAAAGTACCGGTGATAACATCGGAGATGATGCTCCTCCTGTTCACGAATAGCATAAGCTCGGGCAGGTGCTCGTACCTCAGACCTCACAACAGAACCTCTCATCATACTTCTACCACTGGATAGATTCCCTATATTTCTTGGCGGTCTCCCTCTCGTAGTCGTATTGCTCGATCTTGCATGCTAAGATTTATCTTTTCCATTTAACTCAGGACAATCACGGATAAAATGATCTCACGAACCACAGCTGTAACAGGCTCTATTATTATTTTTCACCCAGCAATCTCCAAAATGTCATCTTCCACACTGTTGACATTCGGGTATAACATCTTTCATGTTACCAACACTCGATACTGATGTAGCTTGAGCTTTAGGACTGGTATATTGCTTTCCACGATCTCTATTGAATATCCCACTAAAGCTGTTGATCTGTTAAAATAGTCTCTGGATTTCTTCGACAAGAATTGATAAGGTTTACTCATCAATCTCTTCCTCGAATCTCTTGCCTCTGAACCAGCCTTTCTCTTTTCTTTGCTTAGTTCCTCGGCTTTGCAAGCTCTGTCTACTAACAGAACAAATTTTTTTAAATCTAAAATCCCAACCAGAAGTTTAATATCTTCATTCAGCCTATCAACAAACCGCTTGCAGATTATTTCTTCAGTAGACACAAAATCACAAGCGTACTTGCTCAACCGTACAAACTCCCTCTCGTACTCGACTACAGTCATGCGGCCTTGTTTCAACTCTAAAAACTCTTTACGCTTTTGATCAAGGAATCACTAACTTATATATTTCTTTTGAAACTCTGTCTAAAAGAATACCGGGTAACTCGTTCTCTCGATACTACAGACACCAAGGTATTCCACCACTGATACGTGGTATCTCTTAAAAGGGATATAACACACTTTAAACATTCAACTGGTGTGCAAGAAAGTTTATCAAATACTCGGATCGTATTTTCAAGCCAAAAGTTGGCTCTATCAAGGTCATCATCAACATTAGCTCTAACTCTTCAGCCCTATATTTGTGAATCTTGTCAACTGGAGGTTTATTCAATCTTAAAAGCTCGACTCCTTTAAGAGCAATAGGTATCGATTGGGGATTAGGAGGAGGTAGAGGTTGTTGAGAAGCCGAATTTTTTTGAATGTATTGAGTGAACCATTCATTCATCATTTAGAAGAAGGCTTCTTTAGCTTCTCCTCCTTGACTACCCGTCATAGGCTTAGAATCAGATGGCGCTATCCCTTGCGCGGGAGCAGGCGTATTACTCTCAACCTCATTGGTTATAGCTCGATTTGGATCCATTACTATATGAAAACATAGTTTAAGTTGTCAAGAATCATCACACTATCGTAGAGTATATATAACATGTATAGCTAGACTCTCACACACGCTACGTTAGTCCTAGAATCGACTAAATCGTGGCTTTGATACTAATAAATGTAACACCCTAACCCGTATCCATCGCCGGGTAGGGTTACGAGGTATTACAGATCAATTCACAACATAAACATTCATTCTCATAAATCATTCAACACAATCACATTGTTCCTTATAAGGACCTACAGGGCCTTAAACATGCTTTAGAAGTGGTTCGGGACTAAACCGATAACATATGAAAATTTTGGAAACTTAGAAAAATTTTCAAACTTACAGGGGTCACACGCCCGTGTGAACAGGCTGTGTGCCTCACACGGCTCCAGACACGCCCGTGTCTCAGGCCGTGTGGAAACAGGGCATACATACTAACTTGGGTCACACAGCTAACCACACACCCGTGTGTCTAGCCTGTGTGCCTTTCGAAGTGGCCACACACGCCCGTGTGCCAGGCCGTGCGCTAGGCCTACCAAAACTGTAGGGTATACTAACTTATGCAATAGGGGCCAAGTCACACGCCCGTGTGCTAGGCCATGTGCGAATTAGGGAGTATACTAACTTGTATCACACGGCCAGTCACATGCCCATGTGTGAGACCGTGTGGAGCATACTGACTTCAATTCAATTTCTTCACTAGGGGACACGTATAATAACCGTTTTTCGTTAAATCGAAACAGTGGTTTTGAAACCACAAATCTGATGTTGAAAATTTATTTTAATATTAATTTTAGTGTTTATATCATGTTAGAATCATGTGTGAAAGTTTTGTGAATTAATTTTATCGATTGGGTGTTTAATTTGATAAAAAAGACTAAATCGCGTAAAATGCAAAAGTTGCATTCTATATGTTAAAAGTGTTTGATTGCTATGAAATTAAAAGGTGGAAGTCCTTATTATGAAATTAGACCATTGGTAGTGGAATTTTTCATAAATGGGCTTTATAATGGGTTTTAAATGGTTAAATATTAATGTTATTTTAGTAAACTTGAAATTTAGTTAAATTAAAATAAAAGGAAAACAAAACCACCATCTTTACTCCATTTTCTTGCCGAATTTGAGAAGAAAAAATAACACGATTTTATGGCTTGAGGTTTCGACACTTGGAAGCTTGATTAAGGTACGATTTTGACTCGATTTTTCACGATTTCTATGTTTTTGTGATCGTTGGATTGAGTACTAGCTAGCCCGTACCTTTGATTTCAAAATTTTCATAATTTTGTGAGGTGCCATTGATGAATTTTCATGCTTTTTGATGATTGATGGTGAAATATGAAAGTTTGATGATAGTTTTACATATTTTACAAAGTGATTTTGAGTAAAAGCGTAAATTATGGGCTAATTTGTGAAATCATGAAATTATGTGGTTAAAAGTATGAATAAAGTGAAAATATGGGCTAGTATATGATTGGGTAATATTTAGCCGAGCATAATATTGTTTAAATTTCATGAATTTTATATTTTATGTGTTAAGGACTAAATTGCAAAAGTGTGAAATAATAGGGCAAAAGTGTAATTTTTCCAAAAAAGTGTAAATTGTGTTAAATTGAATGAATTAATGATTAAATAAGGAATTTTTTAGTATTATATAGATTGAGAAAATTGAGATTTGGATTTAGAACGGTGGAAAACAAAGTATCAGATTAGTCGACCTAATTTGTCGTTACAGCGAATGAGGTAAGTTCGTATGCTAATAAACGTATTTAAATTGTGTTATAAATGCTTAATTATTATTTAATTGAAATGAATGATGAATGGTCATGAATACGAGTCAAAATCGACAGAGTTATGACGTCCAAAAGTCCCGTATGAACATTAGGAATAGAATAGGATACAAATGTCATGACATTGAGATTACTGAGATGTGATTACATGTAATACCATGTTTGGGACATTGGCATTGTATTGTGATTACGTGTAAGACCATGTCTGGGACATTGGCATCGTTATATGATTTTGTATAAAACCCTGTCTAGGACAGTGGCATCGATAAGTGATAACATGTAAGACCATATCCGGGATATGGCATTGTACAAACTATTGTGATGTCTGAGTATCCTTAACGATTCCGAATGGTTCAACGGGCAAAGTCAAGACGAGAATGAAAGTTAAATTGAATTAAGTGATACAGATACGTACAAAATCTATATGAGAATCAAATGAAGGTAATTTGGTAAGTTCTTAGTGTATCATGTATATTAAATGAGAAAGATTTATGTATAAGTATGTTTCATGCCAAAATTTGTTTATTTGGCTATAATGAGTTATGCATTGAATGATATGTGAGATATAAGTTATAGTTGTTTTAACTAAATATACATATGGCACATAGTGTGTGAAATACCGTTATTTGTTGATATTTCTTATAATTCACTTGGCTAAAGAAAAGGTGATGAATATTGAATTGAATAAAATTTATATATATAATTGCTTATGCATATGAAAATATGAATGAATTGATAAGAAGTATTCAAACCATATGTGTTTTGAATGAATAAACTCATGAAAATCTTGATTAACTATGTGCATGAATTTGAGATAGAATGGTGAAATCATATGAATTACATTATGTTTTGAATAATTGTTTTAAATGTCATTATTTAATAATTTAAGTTTATTACCATACGAGCTTACTAAGATTTATAGCTTATATTGTTTTCTTTTCTATGTTTATAGAGTTTCGGAGGCTTGCTCAGGTTGGAAGACGTTGGAGATCTCATCACACTATCCAGCTATGGTTGGGTACTTATAAGATTTCTAATTTTGGTTATATGGCATGTATAGGCTTGAGTCTTTTTAATAAAGGTTTGGTGATGTATTTGGCCATTTTATATGGCTTATTAATGACTTATGTTTGATGAGTATTTTTCCTTCTATAATGGCATAATTTGGTATGGTTGGTAATGGTTCAAGATGATCATTTGGTCATTTGGTATATGATGAGTATTTACTTATGAAAAGCATGATTTTGGAATTGATAAGTGAATGGCTAATAGATGATATATGAGTCAAGCTTTGTGTGTGATTAATGGTAGTAAAAATACATATTGAAATAGGTTGTATTGATAAGTATGATATGTACTTTGGTATATGATTGAATAGGTGAGAAATGAGGAATGAATCATACTAGTTTGGTATGTGTTTGAATGTACAAATGGTATTGTAAGTATGGTGCATAAAATAGCATGGTTTAACTGCCTATTAATGTATTGAAATGGCATGAAATGTGGTGTTTTAGGTATGCTCGTGGATGGTGAGAAATTTGGTTTCAACCAAGCCTATTTTCACTCCACACAGCTGAGCACACGGGTGTGTGGCTCGACTGTGTGTGACATATGGCCTTGGTACACGGCCGTGTGTCCCTTGGGGTAGCCCTTTGAATTAAGTCAGTATACCCTACAAGTTGGCCCACTATCCCGTTTTTGGCCCATTAAGCCCAAAAACATCGAAATGCACAGAATCATGCACTCTACAGTCTTATCACTTTAATCTACCATATACACCAAACTATTAATCTCACGAGCATTCTCACACTCGCATGCTCTTAAAATGCTGACTTTTCGGCATTTCGGCTTTTGCCGATCTAGTCTATAATAGGGTGTCAGTTACACACCTGATTTATGACGGTACATTGGTGAGATCCACCCACGAACTGCCTACAATTGGATTACTAACATGTCAATCTATATATCGAAAACAACTATGTATTTTAACCCCTTACCATATTCGGCCAACACAGCCTTAGATCCCAGAGTTCCTTACCTTTTGCCGAAATATGGGTTAGGTATGGAGAGCCAACCGAATAAGTCCTCAAGCCCTTTGCTGAATATCCCCTTGACCACGCTACCGCTTACACAACCAACAGAAAACCGCAAATCCCTTAGTCCAATAACGCTAGCCACCCCTAAGGGTTTCGGCTTTTCCTTTCTAAAAACAATGAGACTAATGACAGTTGTTCGAAAGACTTACCTAACGTCGATCAGCTCAGAAGAATGTCCCTATCTACGATTCTTTTATCTCTAATCCACCACAGTCACAAGAAGAAGCAAATTCAAACAACCAAAGATTTGGCCTCCTTCACCTCCGGTATGTAGGTTTCGGTTTTTAGAGAAGTAAGAGCAGAAAAGTTCGTCTACCACAAGATTCGGCTATTGAGGAAAATTGAATATGGAAAAAATAAAGGATGAGACAGAGGAAGAAGGGTATAGGTTCAGTTATGGAAAAGAAAAGATGGAAGAAGAAGGAAAAAGATGAGAGGTAGTATTTGGCTATAGAGAAAATGGCGCAATAAGGGGTTCCAAGTTCAGCTATGGGAAGAAAAAGGGAACAAATGATCGAAATAAAGAGAAAAAGATGAGAGAATTTAGTTCTTGAAGAGGAGGAGTCGGCAGGTGTAGGGTATAAGTTCGGCTTCTATCAAAAGGAAAAAGAAAAAAGAATTCGGTAGCCACCTTCCCAAAAGCCGAAATTCCCAACACTAAATGACCTAGCTGAATTTCCTATGCTAGAGGCCCTTGGCCGACCAACTCTTGCTCCTTGATCAGCTCCTAAATCTTCTCCCCTATCAGCTCCTAAATCTTCTCCCTTATCCCCTCCTTACCCAATCACCTGAGCAACTCAAACTCCTCCTGACAGTCTCTTATTTCAGTTCCACTGCTTACCTTTTCTGTACATAAAAATTAATATCACTAATTTGCTTACCTTGCGACTCGAACCTTAGCTCTCTTTGGTTATCCACATGCCACCTCTAAAGCCCCCCAAGTGGCGTCACATGCCAACTTACCACAGACTTCCTTTTGTTTTATTTTACCCAATTAATACTTAAAAGCCCAATTAAGCAGAACCCCTTTTTCCTATGGAACTAAAATTAACTAAAGTTCCGAGTTTTAACTTAAGCTTGGGTCTTCTAGAGGCCCACTAACGTAATTAACCTACGCCAAATAGACAAAACACAGGAAATTTTTAAAATTCATTGAAAATCACAGAAATCTCGAAAATCTCGAAAATTGGGGCGTTACAACTTTACCCTCCTTAAAGAAATTTCGTCCTCGAAATTTTACCTGATTCAAACAAATGAGGGTATTGCTGTTGCATCGCCTCTTCTGGCTCCCACGTAGCTTCCTCTCTGCCATGATTACGCCAAAGCACTTTCACTAATGGGACAGATTTCCTTCTGAGAACCTTAACATCTTGAGCCAATATTTGCACAGGCTCCTCTTCAAAGGTCAAATCAGTCTGAACTTCAATATCTGCAACCGGCACGACATGAGCAGGGTCAAAACGATAACGCCTTAACATGGAGACGTGAAAAATATCGTGAATCCTGTCTAACTCTGAGGCAATTCCAATTGATAAGCTACTAGGCCTACTTGCTTTAAAATCCGGTAAGGCCCAATGAACCGCAGACTCAGCTTTCCCTTCTTACCAAACCTTAATATCTTCTTCCAAGGAGAACCTTCAAGAAAACCATATCACCTACTGAGTACTCAATCTCCTTCCACTTCAAATCTGCATACGACTTTTGCCTATCAGAAGCTTCTTTTAACCGATCCCTAATCTAACCTTATCCTCAGTATCAGCTACCAACTTTGGTCCAAGAACTTGTCGCTCTCCTAGTTCAGTCCAACAACTAGAGGTACGACACCTTCATCCATACAGTGCTTCATACGGTGCCATTCGGATACTCGCCTGGTAACTGTTATTGTATGCAAATTCTGCCAATGGCAAGTATCCTCCCAACTACCTCGAAAGTCCATTACGCATCCCCTCAACATATCCTCCAGAATCTGAATAATCTTTTCTGACTGACCATCAGTTTGGGGATGGAAAGTCGTGCTAAAGTTCAATCGCGTCCCCAATGCCTAATGCAGCTTTTGCCAAAACCGAGATGTGAATCTAGGATCCCGGTCAGAGATAATCGAAACTGGGACTCCATGAAGTCGCACAATCTCTACCACATACAGCTTGGCTAACCTTTGAAGTGAGAAGTCAGTACGTACAGGTATGAAATGGGCTGATTTGGTCAACCTATCCATAACCACCACACCGAGTCTTTCTTCGATGGTGTCAAGGGCAGCCCACTCACAAAGTCCATGGTTACCCTCTCCACTTCCAAAGTGGTATCTTCACCGGCTGCAATAGTCTAGAAGGTAATTGATGCTCAGCTTTCACTTGCTGGCATGTCAGACATTTTCCTACAAACTCCGTTACTTCCGTTTAAGTCCAGGCCACCAGTACACTTCTCGCAAGTCGTGATACAACTTGTTCCCTCCAAGATGCATGGCACACAGTCCCCATGAGCTTCCTTCAATATTGCCTGCCTCAAGTCAGAGTCCTTCGGAACACAAATTCTTCCTCGGAAACACAGAACTCCTTCGCTATTTAACCCAAACTCAAAAGTTTCCCCTTCCTTAACTTGTTGAAAACAAGCGACCAAAGACTCATCATTCAACTGCTTTTCCTTAATCTGTTCCATCCAGGTTGGTCTCACTTGCAACTCAACCAACAGGCTTCCATCATCATACAGACTTAGACGAGCAAACATTGCTCTCAGATCAGATACAGTTCTACGACTTAGAGCGTCAGCTACCACATTAGCCTTGCCTGGGTGATACTCGATTGAACAGTCATAATCCTTAAGCAACTCAATCCATCTCATTTGCCTAAGGTTTAGCTCCTTCTGAGTCAACAAATACTTAAGACTCTTGTGGTCTATGTATATAATACACCTTTCTCCGTACAAGTAATGTCTCCAAATCTTAAGTGCAAATATCACCGCCACCAACTCCAAATCATGAGTAGGATAGTTCCCCTCGTGAGGCTTAAGCTGTTGTGATGCATATGCAACCACCTTACCCTCTTGCATCAACACGCAGCCCAAACCTACATGTGATGCGTCACTGTACATCATAAAATCCTTCCTAGACTCTGGCTAAATTAACACAGGTGCTTTAGTCAGAACTTTCTTCAACTTCTCAAAAGCTTCCTGCTGCTTCTCAGTCCATACAAACGGTACTCCTTTCCTTATGAGTTTTTTCAGAGGTGATGCCATCACAGAAAAACCTTCCACAAACCTTCTGTAGTATCCTGCCAATCCTAGAAAACTCCGTATTTCCGACACTGACCTAGGCGGCTTCCACTTCAAAATCGTTTCAATCTTTCGAGGGTCCAGTTAATCCCCTCGGCAGAGACAACATGACCTAAAAAGGTTACCTCCCTCAACCAGAATTCACACTTGCTGAACTTCGGATAAAGTTCCTTCTCCTTTAACACTTGCAGCACTATACGAAGATGCTCATCATGCTTCGCTTCCGTTTCAGAATATACCAGGATATCGTCAATAAAGACGACTACGAACTGATCCAAGAATGGTTGGAACACACGATTCATCAGATCTATAAATGCTGCAGGAGCATTCGTCAGTCCAAATGGCATAACCAGAAACTCGTAATGACCATACCGAGTCCTGAATGCCGTCTTTTGGATATCTGCCTCCTTGACCCTTAACTGATGATATCCAGATCGAAGGTCGATCTTGGAAAATACAGAAGCTCCTCTAAGCTGGTCGAACAGATCGTTAATCCTTGGCAGTGGATACTTTTTCTTAATCATCAGTTTGTTCAACTGGCGATAATCAATGCACATCCGCATCGTACCATCCTTCTTTTTCACGAATAGCACCGGTGCTCCCCAAGGAGACACACTTGCCTAATGAAGCCCCTATCCAACAACTCCTGAATTTGTGCCTTTAACTCCACTAACTCCTTCGGTTCCATCCTATACGGTGCAATGGACACGAGCGCCGTTCCAGGCAACAAGTCAATTCCAAACTTAACTTCTCGGTTCGGAGGCAATCTTGGAAGCTCCTCCGGAAAAACATCTTGGAACTCTTTTACGGTCCTGACCTTATCCACCATCAGTCCTTCCTCTTCCGACTGACTTACAAATGCAAATAAGCCTCACAACCTTTCAAATCCACTTTTCGCTCTTAACGCCGACACCACATTGGAAAAATAATCCCTTCGTTCCCCTATCACCATAACCTCCTCACCTTCTGCAGTCCTTAACACCATTCGCTTAGCTGCACAATCCAGAGTCACCTTATGCTTAACAAGCCAGTCCATTCCCAGAATGAGGTCAAATTCCCCGAATGGTAACTCCATCAGATCTCCAGGGAAAGTCCTACCTTGAGTTTCTAAGGGTACATCCTTATACAGTTTGTCTACCCTAACCGAGTGACCCAAAGGACTTAGCACAGATGCCCCACTCACAATCTTCTCAGAGTGCACACCCAACGACCCAGATATAGCACATGCAACATAGGAATGAGTAGATCCAATATTCACCAAAGCAGTATACGGCATGCTAGAAACCAAAAACGTACCCGTTATGACTCAGGTGCATCGCCCTCTTCTCGACGACGAGCTGCATAGTCGAGCTTCAGCATTTTCGGCACCCCTGCCAGGTGCCCCTCGACCTCGACCATTTCATTCCTACCTTGCCCACGTCCTCTCGGTGGTTGTGGTCCACCTCTCATGGGTTGAGCAACCCTCTGTACAGCAACCTGAGCCTGATCAGCTCTCTGAGGACAGTCCTTAACTCTATGCTCCATAGATCCGCATCGGAAACAAACACCGGAACGTTTCCTACACTCGCCCAAATGTACCTTACCACAGTCACCACAGATTGGTGGTCTAACCACATTCATCGGCACTGCTCGAACTGGTTCCTCCACTCTTGCTCTCTTAACATTCCTATTAGCACCACCTGAAGGCCCTAAATCCCTCCGAAAAGGTTTCGATCCTTCTCCCGATTCTGCTTTTCAGCCCGCTTAACCTCCTCAGCTATCTTTACCTTCTCCACCAAGATCGCAAAGTCCCGCTCCCTCTGCGGAGCAATCAACACCTAAGGTCATCCCTAAGACCATCCTCAAAGCGCACACTACGCTCATATTCCGTAGCGACTATGTCCACGGCATACCAGCTCAGCCTAGAAACTCGGCCTCGTACTCAGTAATTATTTTACCTCCTTGCACCAGATTCAAGAATTCTTTTCTGCGAGCGTCCACATAACTTGCCCCAACGTACTTCCCTTTAAAGGCCATCTTAAGCAGTTCCCAAGTTACCCTATCAGCTGGGGTCCCTTCTCTCACAGTGAGCCACCACTGATAGGCCTCGTCCTGCAGTAACGATACGGCTCCCTTCAGCTTCTGCTCCATTGAGCAGTCCAAGTCGTCCATAATCCGTTCCGTGGCCTCCAACTAATATTCCGCCACATTCGGGGCTACACCAGACACACCTTAAAGATCTCTGCTTCATTAGCCCGAAGTTGTTCAGAAATGGATCCCCGAATTTCGTTGCCTGTACTTGCCCCGGCAACCCTTTCCAGAACCGAAGCATTGCCTGTGACAGGGCATCATCCCCGGCACCGCGGTCATGAGACTCCACCTCCGTTGCCGGTGGTACTGGTGCATCTGCAGCCGCATATGTCCCGAAGATGAAGATCTCGCTCGAGCACTTCCTCGGCCCGTCTACGGCCTCTTCCACGAGCAGCTCTTATACTCATATCGTATTATCTGATTACGATTTTTATGCATTAATTCAATATTCAGTGCTTATTACAGATGTTTTATGAATCAGATAGTAATTCAAAGTTTTTTTCGCAGAATCGAAATCTAGCTACATTTCAGTCTCTTATCAAATTTTCCTAAGGTTTCAGTATCATCCTATCCTAGTAGGATTTTAGTACAGACAGATATTTCAATAAAATATTCAGAGAAGTTCAGAGTAATAATTACAGGCTTGGGCGAAGATTTGGAATGCCACCTTCTAAAGATCTAAATTTTGAAAATCGAGTTTTTTTCTGAAAATCTTTATTTTTGTAAACCCATTCCACAGCCGAGTTGTTACAACTTGGCTCTGATACCACTAAATGTAAACCCCAAACCCGGCCTAGACTTATGGCCGGATATGACATGTCACGTCAAAGTGTTCAAAAACATTTCAGGTCGTTGTTAAAAAAACTTAGTGTTTTAAAAGATAATTTTAAACGCAGGTTAAGGTGAATGGAAGCTGAGCACCAGGTAGGAAACCGAAAAGGAGGAGGTGAGCCCATCGGACTGCTTAAGTACCAAGCTCCCTTCGGATCCAATCCTAGACATGCACACTGCCATTGCCACACCATAACATCATGTATATTTCAGGAAACCAATTTGATTAAGTCCTTTTTAGGAAAAGTGATTAATTTTGGAAAATATTTTCATTGTAGAAGCTTTACTTGTTGTCGTGTTATTTTGAAACCAATTTTACTATTTTTGAAAACACGTCCTAAAGTTATCCAATTCCAACAGTTAAATACAAGTATGACCTACTTTAACAAAATATATTAAAACCATCAAAAATAATCAAGCGCCTTATTACAAATTTAAAAGAAAATCGAAACCTTAAACGTAAAATAAATGTCTAGTTCACCGGAAGAGAGTCAAACTTGCAGAACGTGTGGCCACTTCGAATCCCTCACAGCTCCAAGCCCACTATGGTTGGGGATTACCTGCGTGGATGAAAAATAAAAGGGTGAGTTTGGGGAAACTCAGTGTGTAAATTAACCCAACCATAGCCTATATCAGCTCAACCACAGAAACAGAATAAGTTGGCCTTAGCCCAGAACAGAAGTCAAATAAAGCCATAGGCCCATAACAGAACAGAACAGATATTACATGTCTATGCAAAACCCAACCCATATCCAACCACATGCACCCCCACACCAACCTTTCACCATGTGGGGAGACTACTCGACCCACCCAACCGCTACACGCCACAGAAATATGCAGCACGCTGCCAGAACAGATAATGTGACAGAGTTACCAGAACAGATAATTGTGGCAGAGCCACCAGAACAGATATATGTGGCAGAGCCACCAGATCAGATAGTTGTGGCATAGCCACCATGACGTTCCTCCACAATATAACCCATGTCCCCATGCAGCAGATATACAATCATGGCATACATCATACAGAATTAAATTATCATGCTTTTCAGTCAAAAGTAACCCTAGGGGTATAATGGTAATTTTGCACCTAGGGTATATCAGTAATTTCCATACATAGGGGTATTCAAGTAATTTAACTATTCTTAGGGTTCTCATGCATAGCATAGCATTTACATACGACCAGAAACACTTACTGGTTTTTCTTACCGAATTGGGCCCATTGGCCCACTATCTCGTTTTTGGCCCATTAAGCCCAAAAACATCGAAATGCACAGAATCGGCACTCTACAGTCTTATCACTTTAATCTACCATATACACCAAACTACTAATCTCACGAGCATTCGCACACTCGCATGCTCTTAAAATGCCAGCTTTTGGCATTTCGGCTTTTGCCGATCTAGTCTATAAGAGGGTGTCAGTTACACACCTGATTTATGACGGTACATTGGCGAGATCCACCCACGAACTGCCTACAGTTGGATTACTAACATGTCAATCTATATATCGAAAAAACTATGTATTTTAACCCCTTACCATATTTGGCCAACACAGCCTTAGATCCCAGAGTTCCTTACCTTTTGCAGAAATATGGGTTAAGTATGGAGAGGCAACCGAATAAGTTTGGCTATGGGAAGAAAAAGGGAACAAATGACCGAAAGAAAGAGAAGAAGATGAGAGAATTTGGTTCTTGAAGAGGAGGAGTCGGCAGGTGTAGGGTATAAGTTTCGGCTTCTATCAAAAGGAAAAAGAAAAAAGAATTCAGTAGCCACCCTTCCCAAAAGCCGGAATTCCCAACACTAAATGACCTAGCCGAATTTCCTATGCTAGAGGCCCTTGGCCGACCAACTCTTGCTCCTTGATCAGCTCCTAAATCTTCCCTTACCAGCTCCTAAATCTTCTCCCTTATCCCCTCCTTACCCAATCACCTGAGCAACTCAAACTCCTCCTGACAGTCTTTTATTTTAGTTCCACTACTTACCTTTTCTGTACATAAAAATTAATATCACTAATTTGCTTACCTTGCGACTCGAACCTTAGCTCTCCTTGGTCATCCACACGCCACCTCTAAAATCCCCCAAGTGGCGCCACATGCCAACTTATCATAGGCTTCCTTGTGTTTTATTTTACCCAATTAATACTTAAAAGCCCACTTAAGTAGAACCCATTTTTCTATGGAACTAAAATTAACTAAAGTTACGAGTTTTAACTTAAGCTTGGGTCTTCTAGAGGCCCACTAACATAATTAACCTACGCCAAATAGACAAAACACAAGAAATTTTTAAAATTCTTGAAAATCACAGAAATCCCAAAAATCTCAAAAATTGGGGCGTTACAGGGGCCTTAATCAGAACTTTCTTAAGCCTTCAAAACTTTCCTGCTACTTATCGGTCCAGTCAAACGGTACCTCTTTATGCAGTAACTTAGTTAGAGGTGCAGCAATCAACAAAAATCCCTTAACAAACCGTCTATAATACCCTGCAAGACCCATAAAACTTAAAATCTCAGATACTGACTTAGGTTGCTTCCAATGCTTCTATTTTTCAAGGATCAACCCTAATCCCCTCAGCAGACACCACATGACCCAGAAAAGTTACCTCTTATAGCCAGAATTCACACTTACTGAATTTAGCGTATAATTGTTTTCCTTCAAAATCTGCAGAACAACTCGGAGATGTGCATCATGATCCTCCTCAGTCCTCAAATACACCAGAATGTCATCTATAAACACCACTACGAACCGATCCAGATAGATCAGAACACTCATTCATCAGATCCATAAAAGTTGCTGGTGCATTCGTCAGTCCAAACGGCATCACTAGAAACTCGTAATGACTATAACGAGTCCTAAAGGTTGTCTTGTAAACATTAGTCTCCTTGACCCTTAGTCGATGGTACCTCGATCGGATATCAATTTTAGAGAAGACCGAAGCTCCTGAAACTGGTCAAATAAATCGTCAATCCTCGGTAGGGGGTACTTATTCTTGATAGTCAATTTGTTCAGTTGCTGATAGTCAATGCACATACGCATGGTTCCATCATTCTTCTTCACGAACAAAACCAGTGCTCCCCAAGGAGACACACTAGGGCGGATGAACCCTCGATCCAATAACTCTTAAATTGAGCCTTAAGTCCACAATCTCCTTCGATGCCATTCATAAGGGAGATAGACACTGGGCTGTACCAGGCAATAGCTCTATTCCAAACTCAACTTCACGGGAGGTAACCCCAGTAGCTCATTGGAAAAGACATTTGGAATATCCTTAACTGTTTTGATATCTCTAACTGCCGAAACCTCAGAACCAAAAGCATTGACATAGGCTAGATATGCCTCGCAACCCTTACGAACCAACTTCAAACCTCTAAGTGTAAAAATCACATTTGAGAGATAGTTCTGATGCTTCCCAATCACAACTCCCTCGTCTCCCTCTGCAGTGTTCAGTACTACCCGTTTAACAGCACAATCCAAATTCACCTGATGCTTAACCAGCAAATCGATGCCCAGTATCAAGTTAAATTCTCCAAAAGGAAGTACCACTAAATCTGCCAAAAAGATCCTTCCTTAAACCTCCAAAGGTACCTCCTTAAACAATTTATTCACTCTCACTATCTGCCTTAATAGACTTAATACAGTAACCTCACTCGTAGTGTTTTCAGACATCACATCCAAAGCCTCAGATACAATACATGCTACATACGAGTACGTAGATCCAACACCAATCAATGAAGTATAAGGTACATTATGAATAAAGAATATACCCATAATAACATTTGGGGTGTCTCCGTCCTCTCAACGATGTGCAGCATAAACCAGTGCCAGCTGCCTCACCTCAGCATGACTAGAACCTCTGCCGGGTGCTCCACGACCACGGCCCATACCATTTACACCTCTGGTTTGACCATGGCCTCTCAATGGCTGCTGAATCCCTCTCGGTGGCCGAACAGTACCCATACCAGTAGCTTGCATCTGATCGGGCCTACATGGACAATCCCTGATATGGTTCTCCATAGATCTGCACCTTAAACATGCCCCATTCGTATCCAGCAGTCAGCCTGATGGCGTTTCCCAAAAACAGTACAAGGCTGCGACCCAAAGGTAGCAACAAGGGGCCCAACTTTGACTAGCCCATCAACTCTAGCCTTTTTCTTAGGCCTCAAAGTTGAACCTGAGGGCTCTCAAACCCTCTTATTCCTTCCTCTATCCGACTCACAATTTTGGTGTTCAGCGTATTTCACATCCTCGGTGATCTTTGTATTTTCCACTAACACAGCAAAATCTCGCTCCCTCTGTGGAGCTATCAAAACTCATAGATCATCTCTGAGGTTGTCCTCAAAACAAACGCAGTGCTCATACTCAATTGCCACCATGCCTCGCACATAGCAGCTCAATCGCAAAAATTTCGCCTCATATCCAGACACGGACTTATCCCCCTGGGTCAGATTCTGAAACTCCCTCCTACGGGCATCCACATAGCTAGCGCCCACATATTTCCCTTGAAATGTATTCTTGAAAAACTCCCAAGTCAATCGATCGGGCTGAGTACCCTCTTTCACAATAAGCCACCACTGATAGGCTTCATCTCTCAATAACCACACTACACCTTTTAGTTTCTACTTTGGAGTCCAGTCGAGGTCATCTGTGATCCTCTCGTGGCCTCTATCCAATATTTTCCACATTAAGGGCACCCAGCGATACCCCTAAAGATCTCACCCAATTAGACCTAAGTCGTTCTGTTATTGACCCACGGCCCACAGTACTAGTATTGGGCCCACGACCCTTTCTAGAATTTGCAGCATAGCTTGGGACAATACGTCGTTCCCAACCACTTGATCATGTGACCCAATATCAGCCATAGGTGAAGTCGATGCTTCTCTTGCCTTAACATTAGGCATATGGCTCGATGCCGAAGACCCAGCCCGAGCACCTCCATAGCCTCCACCGCGGCCTTTGTACCCTTTCCACGAGTACCTCTGGTGTTCATTATCAATTTGCGTATTATCTATATTAACAGTTTGATGCCTCAGTTTTATAGTTCTAGTGTTTATTAACGGATATTTTATGAAAAATAATATCATAAATTTAGAGTTTTTATTTTCGCAGTTCGCAGTCTTAATACAATTTTAGGTTACCCTAATAAAGGTTTCATACAGTCTATTATCTACGGCAATCTCAGTATTTCAATTAAATTGAATAGTAGTTTTAGAAAACTTACAGGATCATGCTGGAGACTCGGTAGACACACATTCGGAAACAACACTTTAAAATATTTTTCCACCATTGAACAATTCTTTTGAAATTTACGTTTTTCAGTAAAACTCAAATCCACAACCGAATTTTGTAACCTAGCCCTGATACCACTAAATGTAACACCCCAAACCCGGCTAGACATTATGGCCGAATCAGTGATGTCACATTGGAGTGTGTTTTGAAAAGCTTAGTTCTATTAGAAAAGTCCATTTATGTTAAAACCTCGTTTGTGATCTTTATGAGAAGCTAACTTATTATATTCATTTGTTAAGTTATAGGTTTGTCTAGCAAAACATGTTTCATACTAAATCGTTATTACACTTTAAAACATTGTTCGTGCGGAAGCTTTTAAAACAAGTTACGTGGTATGGTAATTGAAAATTATTTACCTTTTGAAAACCGAGTCCTACTGCTAACAGATTTAAGTCAATTTAAATAAATCCCAGAATAAAAATAAAAACTTAAAACGGCCTTATTACATAAATTTTACCCAAATAAAACTACCTTTACTAGAAATCAAAAACGAAAAATATAAACAGTGGGGTGGCCATCTCCTAGTCCCTCGCAGTACCGACCCGCCTAAGGATTACCTACGCAGATAAGCAGAAGAGTGAGTTTATGGAAACTCAGTGTGTAATCCCTATTTATCAAACAGTAAATCATGCAGTGTAAACAGTCTGGGCCTAAGCCCTTATCAGTAGCAATATCAGTATGGGCCTTAACCCATTACAGTAACAGTATCAATGTGGCCTTAGCGCAATTCAGTACAGTATTAGAGATGCAAATAGAGATCCTACCCATCTATCATCTACTATAACACCCTACACCCGTACCCTACATTGGGACGAAATACGAGGTGTTACCTAACTTGGTCACATGCAAGCACACGTTTCTTAGTCATCAAAATTTAGTCAAATTTAAAACTTTTTAATTCTTTATCAAGAACTTCATCAAAAAAGGCCTATGAGGTTTCATCCGTTATTTAAAACCATTCGGGAATGATTCAGATCTTCCCAAAAACTCTGAAAAATATTACTAGATATAGGGGCACACGCCCATGTGGGAGAGGCAACACGCACATGTGACCAATTTGACATAGTCGTGCTGTTGGCTCGTGTGGTTTACACTGCCTAAACAATGAAGGACACGCTGGTTCCTCCACCCATGTGGAAATAATTTTAAATGCACACCTATAGGGGTTTTCACACGGCCTGGCACACGCCCGTATCCTTGGCCCATGTCCTTCACACGGCCATAACACCCCCGTGTCCTAGCCCATGTACAAAAACATGGACATTCTGTTTCTAACGTCAGCAACCCCAAAATGTCACCAGTGTAACGCCCCGAATTTGGGCCTAGAAGTATTGGGCCTTGAGTATGGGTTCGTAGGGAGATTGTATATAAGTATTTAATTGTGCGAGGAAATAACACAATTAAATGTCTGCTCAAGTGGTTAATGGCCATGAGAAGTGTTGGATAAATCTTGTGTTTAAACTTGGGCTTTAGCAAAAATTTTGGTTTTAAGTGAATAAAACCCTGGATGCTAGATGATGGCCTTTTAAATATTGTGTTAAATGAATGACACAAGGAAACATGTGGTCTAGTGGTTGTGGCATCATTAAGGTTGCAAGGGAGCTTGGGTTCAAGTCTTGGCTCTTACAATTTATTTTGGACTGTAGACCTTTTAATTAATTAAGGATAAAATGTGACATAGAAAGAGCCTGTGGTGGAGTGGCAAGGTGGCGTGCTGTGTAACTATGAGGTCTGAGGTTCGAATCTCATGATGCGCAAGGGAGTATTTATTTTACTTCCTTGCAGCATGAGAAGTGGTGTTGGACTGAAACTCTACAAGGTGGAGTTTGATTTAGTCTTGGAGGGATTTGTTGAGCAAGTCAAGGAGAAGATTGGGAGAAAATCAAAGAAATTTGAAATGGGAGGTTGGCAAGGTGTTGTGGCCGATTGGGTCTCTAAAGCAATGCTTGAGAATCCAACTAGGGGGAATGAGGGAGCAATTTCGGCTTTAGTGGTTCTCTCTTGACATTTCTACTTCGGTTTTCTACACTTTCTGTTTTGGAGTAGCCGATTTGGTACCATTCAGGTATTTTTTCTTTTGGGTTCTAATCTTCTTCTGTCCTTATTGATCGATTCTTTTCTGTCTCCTACTCTCTTCATAAGTCAATTCTCTTCCCTTACTCAATATGGGTGTTAGCCAATTCACCATCTCTCCTCCCTCTCTATTCTTTTCGACTTTCTTTCTGCAACACCCCTTACCTGTATCCAACTTTGAGACAGGGTTTCAGGCGTTACCAGACTTAAACATTCATAAACATACAAAACCGGGTCACCAAATTTCGCGTAAAATTAAAACTTTTCACACACAAGCATATCGTCCTTTATACTGGCCTTCGAAGCCTATAACATACATGGGTTGGTTCAGGACTAAACCGAGAACATTGAAAATCTTTGGGCAATTTAACAATTTTTCTTGCTTTAAAGAGTCACACGCCCGTGTGGGTTGGGCCGTGTAGTCACACACGCCCGTGTGGCTTGGGACACGCCCGTGTCCTCAGCACGTGTAACTCTCTGTTTATGATGTCAGCAACCGTTTAAGGGCACACGGCCAAGCACACGCCCGTGGCTAGAGGTAGTGTCCTCCACACGGCTGAGACATACGGCTATGTCTCTACCCGTGTGGTCAAAACTTAGGCTAATTTCCAAGCCTTTTTGTCATTTTCACATGGACACACATACATTTGACCTTGTCATCTTATTAATCACTTATATTGTTATATTATGGTTATTAGCTTATACATCAACATCTATGTTCAGGGCACTAACAACTTATTACCATATCACACAATCATTCCATGACCATTACTGCCTCGAACGGTCCTAAGGCATTCATCGTGTACACATGCCATATACTTCTCATACATAGTGAACAAGCACAATCACATAATCACATCACAAAACATTAACACATATCATGGATAATAGGCTTACAAGCCAAAATCATTATAAGCCACATCTTATGGCTATAAACAACAAATCAATATAAGCCAATACCTTTGGCTAATCACAGCAATAGTCATCATGAAAAACTAAGTCCCTATACATGCCACTCACTTGAAAACATTTAACATACACATATTAATACTCTACGGACAATGGCTTGATAGTGTGATGCTGCCTCCGATGATCTCCAATCCCGAGCTGACCTGAAAAAACTAAAAGAAATGAAAAGGAGGGAGTAAGCTTTACACTTAGTAAGCTTGTATGAAAATAATAAGCAATGCGATAACATGCTATTTTCATATTCTTTCTATTATTCAAATTCCAGCTAAGCTGTTTTCTCAAGTCATAGTCATTAAATTATTTATATCAGGAGCTACGAAACTCCAAATTAAGATCCATTAATTTTTCCAGAAACTAGACTCATATATCTTCTTACCATAAAATTTTCAGAATTTTTGGTCTAGCCAATAAGTACCTTTTATTATTCAAAGTCTCCCCTATTTTGCTGTTTGACAGCTTCGCCCTTTCTTCACTAAAATTTATTTATCTCATAGTACGAGACTCAGATAATGTTCCTGTCTCTTTCTCCTAAAAGTAGACTGATTTAGGATTTCATTCATATGATTCCTAAATCATAATTATTTTTTTACAATTTCTAGTGATTTTCCAAAGTCAGAACAGGGGATTCCAAACTCATTCTAACTCTGTCTCATGAGAATTCAAATATCTCATAATATTAAATTCTTTTGGTTGTACCGTTTCTTCTAGTAAACTAAAATCAATAAGATTTCATTTCATATTTAATTTAGTCTCTAACTCAATTTCCACTATTTTTGGTGGATTTTCAAAGTAGGACTAATGTTGCTGTCCAATTCTGTTTTGGTATAATATAATGTTCACTATCATAAGATCATTTCCACCTAATCATGAACTTACCATTTCATGGATCCCTTACTCATTTTTCACAATAGAGCTCAATATAAAAGTAATTATTTCTCATGGGCATACTTAGTCATACATCCTAAGTATAGGATAATTCTCTATCACATGAACTCAACCATGAAATTAGTCTCATGACAAAACATCATAGTATTAATCTTAGTTGAGCTCAATAATTCAAGAATTTCCATTCTCATTTCTCATTTTTGATCCTGTTGAATTTCTCGATAATCTCAATGGATAGCCATTTACCTTTAAATCATACAAGTGTCATTTTCAAGCACACACTCCCACGAACCTCACATCTTACGCGGGATTACCAGTCCAGGCTAAATCCCCCGAAATATAAACTCATAGAGTGATGTCGGGATTACCAGTCCAAGCTAAATCCCTTGTGACGAAAAACAACCTCAATGAGCTCGGATCTGAATTACCAGTCTAGGCTAAATTTAAACCCTAATTCAGATTACCCGTCAGGGCTAAATCCATTTACACATATTCTTTGGGAGGCTAGATTACTTTAAGAACACCCGTCCGGGCTAAATCCTTTTCTACAACACATGCAGGATCTCATATAAATTAGAATGACGTATCCATCAGATATCTCTTATTCAGTCGACCGAGACATTTGTCATTTTGTCATATTTATTACTAACATATTTCATGGATTTTCATGCCATGATTATATACAACCATCACACATTCATAAAACATGCATTGAGGCATATTAGAGGTCTACTTTAAGTTTTCGAACTTACTCGTCGAAATCTTGTCAGGTACAACTGTGTAGCAATTCATACAACCCATGTAATAGTAATTTAACATTCAATTCATGTAACAATAATTTGCCATTCAATTTCACATGACACAACAAGCATTACATTTTCCATATCATACACAACATTCATCAACTTCTCTTAAACATATTAAATCATACAATTTATACCATATCAATAGAGAATTACAATTCATGCATGGTATTGCATTATTATTAACACACGAACTTACCTCGGATCCAAAAACGACAATTTACCATTTTAGTCCATAACCTTGTATTTTCCCAGTTAAGCTTGAATCTAAATTTCCTTGATAAATGAGCTTGGAATGCTTGAAAACCCTAGCCATGGTGTTTTTCATGAGACATTCGGCCATGAGGAAGAAGATGAGCAAATTTGGCTTATTTTGGCTTTTTAATTCATTTAATTACCAATTTACTAAAATGCCTTAATGAAAAACTTTTAAAAACCTATCATACCATGTCCATTTTTGTCCAAAAACTTCAAAATGGTCTAATTTCCATTTAAGAACCATTAATTTAAAAATTCATAACAATTAGACACCTCTAACATGTAGAACTCAATTTTGCACTTTTTACAATTTAGTCCTTTTGACCAAATTGAGTGCCCAAACATCAAATTTTCGAACGAAATTTTCACGAAATTATTTCGTGAAATTGTAGACCATAAAAATATAATAGAAATGAAATTTTCCTCATCGGATTTTGGTCCTAAAACCACTGTTCTGACTAGGCCCTATTTCGGGATGTTACACTTTCCCTTGTAGCCGATTCTCTTTCTGCTCTTACTCTTACTTTTTTGTTTCTTTTGATTCAACATCTTTTGTTTCGATTGAGTGTCGGTCTTCCTTTCTTCTCTTCTACATTCACGATTTTTCCTTCAATTCTCTCTATTTCTCTTCTGTGAGTTTGACCGAATATCACTTTCCTCTCCCTCACAACCTATTCGGTTATCATTGTTAGCCGATTGTGCTTTCCTTTTTGTAAGTTGAATCTCTCTGCATTTGGTTATCCATCTGATCGAACTCGCGATGAGCAAAGTGAGTTCTGTAATAAAGGAATGTCAATGGTGCTGAGAGGGAGTGGACGTGTAGCCTTTGCCCCAAAGTTTAAGCGACGTATGGTGTCGGCAGTTCGGGACTTTCCGCCAGGTTGTGGAAGGGTGACTACACCAAACTTTGTATTAAGTAGGCAAATTGCAGTTGACCAAGGTTCTGCCGATCGTGATTCTTAGTACTCTATGTGATTAGGCGTTAATCAGATGCCTTGTTTGATAATCGTCTGAAAAAGTCGAAAATGTGCATGATGTTACTCTGCTTTGACTGTAGGCTGAAAAATGCCGAAAAGCCGGAAACATGGCGTATGATGCCACACAAGCGTGCAATCGCACGTGGTGAACTAAGCCCATGAAACGGGGGTGTACGACGGAAGAGGCTACCATGAATGATCAATGGGCTTGGGCCATAATGGGTCGAATAGGCCCAACGGGCCCATGGGCTCGCTTGTGTCAAATCAACTGTTAGGTGGAATATGGTTGGGCTTGTCATGTCGCGTACATGTCATAGGTCGTTCTGGGCCACGTTGGGCCGTGTGGGCCTAATGGGCTTGGGGCCCACACAGATAAAATGTATGTTATATGGTAAGTTTTGGACTAGTCTATGTCATTTGTACAGCCGTGAATAGTTCTGGGTTAAATGGGCCATATGGGCCCAATGGGGTCGTGGGCCCGCATGGGTAATTTTTCAGTTAAGCGGGAAGTAGATAGATTTGTCATGTCGCGCACATGACCTAAGTTGTTTTGGGCCTCAATGGGCCGAAATGGGTCTGTGGCCCAATGGGCTGGTGGGCCCACACGAATAAAATCTGCAGTAAATGACTATTAATAACCGGGCTATGGTGTATACATAGCCATACCTAAATTTGGGCTAAATGGGCCACACGAGCTTGTGGGCCTACTTGGGTCGAGTAATGGCCCTTAGGCCCACTTGCACCATTATGTCTGTTTATGTTACTTAGGTCGCTCGAGGCGACAATGGACCCTCAATTGGGTCGTTAAGACCCTCGATTTTGAAATGACCGAAATACCCCTGTAGGGTAAAATGACCGTAATACCCCAGTATGGTAAAATGACTGTAATGCCCCTGTAGGGAAAAATGACCGTAAAACCCCTGTATGGTAGAATGATGATTATGCCCTTATGTTCCGTATGACTGATGTGGTTATGACTTACATATATGTTTGTATGAGTATGACTTGCATATATGTAATACTTATGACATGACAGCTACATGAGGTTCAGATTTTGATATGTAGGAAGTTCTGTACTGGTGACTATGTCACATTCACTATTACTGGTGGCTATGCCACAATTACTGATACTGGTGGCTTTGCCACACTTACTGTTCTGGCAGCTATGCTGCATTATTATTACTGGTAGCTTTGTTGCGATATTGGTGTGTTGGCTGGGTGGGTCGATTTATATCCCCACATGGTGTGTTGGTTGGTACAGGTGGTGTGCTGGCTGGATTTGGGTGGGAGGCATAATTGCATTACACTGTACTGGTACTGTATTGGGCTTAGGCCCACATTGTTACTGTATAGAGCTGAGGCCCAGCTGTACTAATACTGTATAGGGCTAAAGCCCATACTTTTTTGCATATTCAGATTTCTGTTGTCTATTAGGGGATACACATTGAGTTTTCGTAAACTCACCCTTTTTTTAACTGTACAAGTAATCCTCAACTTTAGACAGTTTGGAGTAGCGAGGGACTCGGAGGTGGCCACACGATTGCTGATGTTCTACTTTAGACTTTATTTATTCAAATTTCAAACCAATGACTGTTTTCAAAAACATATGCTCTAAACTTCTGTAATAATAATTTAGCTTTAGCAATTGGAAGGGATTTTCAACGAAATTAATAACAATTTTAAAAGCGATTAACTTTTCAATGAACCACGTTTTGAAATTAATTGAACATAAACTGAGACTTTACAAAAGTTTTAAATAGTAAGAAGGGTTTTTCAATGAAAACACGATTTCGAAAAAAACACTTCAATGTGACACCGACAGATTTGGCCATAACGTCTAGGCCGGGTTTGAGGTGTTACACACGGCCAAGGCACACGCCTGTGTACTAGACCGTGCCCTTCACACGGCTGAGACACATAGCCATGTTTCTGCCTGTGTGTTTACTACCATGCATACTGACTTGAAAATTTTTCGTGCAGGGGACACACAGCCAGACCACACGCCCATAGGGCAGACCTGTATAACATATGGCCTAGATACACGCCCGTGTCTACCGTGTGGACTGTAAAACCCCAAACCCAGCCTCGACGTTATGACCAAATCCGACGTGTGACACTGAAGTGCCTTCTAATACTTGGACTTGTTGGTGAAAACCATTTTTTAAGCTAAAACCCATTTAGTTTTTTTTATTGCTTGAGAAAACTCGGTAAATCCCGTTTGAAATTAACTTATCAAAACGTTTGTTATCTTTGATTTCCTAATCCGAATAAAACCGCAGAAGCTTCTCTAGTTGAAAATCTTAACGTTAAAAATGTAGTTTTTCTTCGAAAATGTTATCATTTTGAAAACTCGATGTTCCTATTCTAGTAGTTTAAAATACAAAATCAAAAGCCCAATAAAAGTTAAAAATCCCCCAAATGGCCTTATTACATAATCAGAAACCCAATATGAAATTTAAATAGATAAAGTCAAGTTGCAGATCCACTATAATCGTGTGGCCACCTTCGAGTCCCTCGCGACTCAAAATCGTCTAAGGCTGGGGATTACCTGCGCAGTTAAAAGAAAGGGCGAGTTTACGAAAACTTAGTGTGTAATCCCATAATGACAAACATCCAAACATATAGAGAACAAATACATTCTGGGCCTAAGCCCATATTAGTAACAGTAAGTAGTCTGGGCCTAAGCCCATCTTAATACAGAAGTAGTTATATAAATATTCGGGCCTTAGCCCATTACAATAATAGTAACCAGTATGTAAGTCCTACCAATCCAGCCTCTACACTCCATCTCTGTACCAGCTCTACACTCCATGTGAGGATATAATCAACCCACCTATCCCTGCACTCCAAAATAACATCGATTGCGGCACTAACAGTATTTGCAGCAGAGCTACCAGTATAATAGGCTTAAAGTTATCAATAATTTGCAACAGAGCTGCCAGTACAGTACACTTTCTCCAATCATATAAAAACCCACCCCCATGCAATGCATCATGCCACATGTCATGCAATATCATAGAATCATACATGTATCTATTATGGTTTAATTAGCAAGCTAAATACAATCATACTTGTACATATTTATAAATACCTCACATGGGGGCAAAACAGTCAGTTTACCATGTAGGGGCATTTCAGTCATTTTACCCTACAGGGGCATTTTGGTAATTTCACAAATCGAGGGTATTTTGGTAATTTTACACTACAAGGGTATTTCGGTAATTTTCACTATAGGGGTATTTCGATAATTTTTTACTTCAAGGGTATTTCGATAATTTTGCACTATAGGGGTCCTAACGACCCAACATAAGATCCACCTTCGCCTCGAGCGACTAAAATAACCTAAATAAACATAATGGTGCAGATGGGCCTAAGGCCCGTTATCTGGTCCAAGTGGGACCCACATGCTCATTTGGCCCGTTAAGCCTTAAATCAACCTTAGCCATGTAGAATGACACAGCCAGGTTCATTATTTCCACACATCCATAACAAAGGCCCGTGTGAGGCCCACAAGCCCATTGGGCCCACACAACCCATTTCGGTCCAAAATCAGCTGATCCCATGAGATCGATCATGGTGGCCTCTACTATCGTATCAGATTATCCACACGTGCATTCGCACACTCGTGTGGCAATCATTGTCGAACTTTTGACTTTTCGACATTTCAGTATTTTGACATTTGCTAAACTGCTGTCTATTCAGTGAAATACATATTTTTGGCTTTTCAGCCGATTAGCAAACGTAGTACTCGGTTACACACCTATTTTGCTAAACGAATAATCACTTAATGAGCACCCCACCTATAACAATCAGAGTATTTAATTAATCAAGTGCAAAAAGATCTACACTTACTTATTAATACTAATTCCAAATCCAACAACTATTACCTCTTCAATTGAGTGCAAACTAACCTATTCCACATAGATCGTTGGCTAAACATCAATCGCCTTGTCCTTTGCCGATAATCTGAACCATCACACAAATCTTGGTGGCCTTACATTCACGAAATGTTGCCCCAAAACAACATATACCATATTCGCCATTATCCAAATGAAAATAAAGCTAAGTATTTACCTTAACAGAAGATATGAGGAAAATATCTAGGTTGCTTCAATAACACTAACAAACCTCTTCAACCTTTGAGAAACCGATTGTTAACTAACACCTAGGTTAAGCCTTCGACTTCATGAAAACAAGATGCTTAAAAGAGAGGATATTCGGCTTAATCACAACTTAGGAATAATAGAAGAAACGTTGAGAAAAGGAAAATAACAGGTTCGGCCATGAGGGTAAAACCAAAGGAATGAAAGAGAAAAAGAAGACAAAAGAGTGTAATGAGCCAATATTGGAAGAGAAGAGAGATGTAGAAATTCGGCTAACTTTTAGAAGAAATGGTCAAAAGAGGAGAAAAACTAGAGAGGCAGGAGAGAAATACCGTTCAGTTTTGAGAAATAGAGAGATGGAAAAAAATGGAGAAAGACAGACAATTACACAATTATTGAGAAGCAAGGCAATTTCGCACTAAAAGCAAAGAAAAATTGGTAACACCTCTCCAAAAACATGAGCTGAAAAAATGAATATAAGGACTCCCTAGCCGAATTTTCAACCCTCAAATCGGCTACAACTCCCCAATCTCAAACACCTTGAAAATCTCTATGATTCTCTCCCCTTATCCCTCCTTGATGTCCTCCACAACCAACCCCAAGACCAATTCAAACTCTCCATCACCAGAGTTCAAATCCAACACTAACTCTTGTTGTCCCCTGATAGCAAAATAGTTGCTCCTTGCTTGCCATGGGATTCGAACACTTGCTCTTACAATAGTCATGTCACGATACCACCACCAAGCCACAAGCTCCTTTGTGTCATTAATCAGACGTAATAAAATATAAGCCCTACATACGAACGTCCAGATTTACTTGAGAGCAAAAATTAAAATAAATTGCAAGAGCCAAGACTTGAACCCAGGCTCCCTTGGAACCTTAATGACGCCACAACCACTAGACCACATGCTTCCTTATGTCATTTATTTAACACAATAATTTAAAATACCTTCATCCAAGTATCCAGGGTTTTATTCACTTAAAACCAAAATTTTTGCTGAAGCCCAGGTTTGAACCTAGGACTTTTCCAACTCCTCTCCGGCCCCTTAACCACTTGAGCAGACATTTAATTGTGCCATCCACTTGTATAACTAATTCCAATTCCTCCTATACGCGAAGCCCAGTTCTTCTAGGCCCAAATTTGGGGCGTTACATGGACATAATGATGCTATTTACCAAGTTCTTTGCCACCCTTACTTACACAAGCTACAATTAGCAACAAACCAATTCAAGGCTATTTCATGCAACCAAATCAGCCATAATAAACAACATTCCATATGTGCATTTTACTCATCTACGAAGATAACTTCCTTGTATATAAATCAAAATGGATATTAGCCATAATATGAGGCTTAGTACAAAATGAGATATTTATCCCAAGCCAACACATTTGGCCAAATTGATAATGACACAAAACACAAGTCTAGTTCCCTATACATGTCATATTCAAATATATAAATCAAACAATACCGAAGGCTTCAGTTGATAGTGTGATCGATATCTCTAACTTTCGTTGATCATTGAGCTAGATAGGTAGCACATAAGAAAATCGATATCTGATTTATTTTATAGGTTTAAACGGGAACTCTACTATCTCTATTACCATCATACTTTCTCAATTCCACAATCAAGCAATTCATGCTATATTAAATTCAAGTATAATTCAACACATACATTAACATTGTAGTTGTATTAGTTACATACAACTTACCTCGAATTACAAAATGTGGCGACTAGTCGATTTAATCGATTTGCTTGGCTTTCCCCCGGTTTAAGTTCGGATTTGGTGATTCTTCATCTATAATCATAAAATGCACTGATTTAGTCACTAAATAAAATTTAGCATGTCTTTGGTAAAATGACCATTTTGCCCCTAGACTTTGACAAAATGACCATTTTAACCCTAGGCCCGAAAATCGATTTTTATCGAATTTCTTCACGACTTAAGCCTAGCCGAACCCTTTTTACTCTCCAAATTCCCACTTTTTCACATATGTAACATCTATTTTAGAACTTATGCAATATAGTCCTTTTAGGTGTTTTCATGCTAAAACCTTTCACAAAGTTGTTCATAACACACCCAAGACTTATTTTCTTCCATAAAAACTCAACAAACATTACAAACCCTTTCATGGAAAAACCCTGCACTCTTGATCATTTTGCAAAATACTTATTTGAAAGCCCATGTTTCAAGGGTCTCAAAAGTGCAAAAATATTCAAGAAAAACCATTAAAATAACTTACTTGAGAAGGCTTAAAGTTGCTAAAATTTCAAGCTCTTAAAACCCCATTTCTTTGCTAAAAATTTCGGTCAAAAGAAAGGATGGAGAAAAGAAAATGATAGCTAGGCTTTTTGGCATCATTATAGTACACCTTATGTCATCAACATTACCTAATGTTGACTTTACCACACTTTCATCTCTCATGGCCGGCCAAGATATCACAATAGGGCCTATTGGCCTTTAAAGACCCTTAATCTTTATTCTCTAGCTATTTGACACTTTTAGCTATCAATTTAGGACTTTTGCATTTTATACGATTTAATCCTTTTTCCCAATTCACGAACGTCAAAATTAACTCACCAAATTTTTCATACACTAATATAAACATACAATGACTCCAAAATGATAATAAACTAATTTATTTGACTTCAGATTTGTGGTCTCGAGACCACTATTCTGACTAGGACCTATATCGAGCCGTTACATCTACAGTCCACTCCGTCCAACACACACTTCATGTCGGGATAAAATTGACAGACCTATCCCTACACTCTAGAATATAGCACCGATTGCGGCACTAAAAGTATATGCAGCAGAGCTGCCTGTACAGTACACTTCCTCCAAACATATCAAACCCACCCCCATGCAACATGTCATGTCATAATATATATGTGTATGCAAAATATCATGCTCGAATATAGTCAAATATAGCATAGGGGTATATCAGACATTTTACCTCTAGGGGTATAACAGTCATTTTATTAGTATAGGGTCTAAGTGTACTTACCGACCCATCAGTAAGCCGATAGTTGTCTTAGGCGACCCATGCGACCTTAACAGTTAAATAATAGAAATGGGCCCAAATCCCATAATATGGCCCAAGTGGGCCCATACGCTCGTGTGGCCCAATAAGCCTAAATATTGGCCTTGGCCGTGTAAACTACACAGTTGGCCCAATTATCTTCACACAACAGTGTGGTTTACCTGTGTGGGCCCACACGACCCATTTCGACCCAACATGGCCCAAAATAGCCTAAGCCTATAAGATCATTCATGTGGCCGCTACTATCAAACGCACGTGTTTATGCATTCAATTCAACATACGAGCGAGGGCACACTCGTGTAGCGTGTATGAACATTCTTTCTGACTTTTACCGATTAACAACTTTGTAGTGTGATTACACACCTTATGTAATTGAAGTTAATCCACGCTCTGAACACTTCCTCTACTTGAACAAAAATTAGTATGAAACCTAATTAGTTGTTTAACTCAAGTATCAAAGGAATTAATGGAGTTCCAAAACGATCACCGACTTCTTACGCCAAACAATAGCAATTGCACCTTCGGCTTACAGGAAAGAATGTCAATCGACTTTAATTACTACCTACACAAAAGTCACCCCTATTTCAATAGAGTTATACTTGAAGCACCACACCTTCTCAACTATACACACTTACCAATCACGACAGAGAGGATTATAAGGCTAACACATATCGAACAAGAACGTGAACAAAGATTAACCTGCAACTGTAACACATGAAAGGGAGATCATAGATGATAAGGGAAAAACTAGTAAGAGATGATGTCAGAAAAGGGAGAATCAAAAAAAAAGGAAAAGAAAAGAGTGAGACAGAGATTCACTTACCAATATTCGGCCAAAGTAGACAATTGAGGGAGAGGAAGAAGGAGTCGTGTATCTAAATCGAGCAGATCCGTGATCACTTGCCAAAATCAAAAGTGAAACAAAAAGATAGAGGTGTTCAGCCAAGGTAGCAAAGTGAGAAGGGAAACAGGTTCGCGAGAAGGGAAAGAGGGAAAAGTAGTCGCCAAGGCTTAAGAGAAAGGAGAAGAAAAATGTTACCAATTGAGAAAAGCAAGAAATGTGTGTAATCAGCAATGGTAAAAAACAACCACACAAGAAAAATCGAATGCAGAGCTCAGCCCCCTAAAAAAAGAGAAAAACTCATTCCAAATCAAGAGAATGCCCCAAAAAGTGATATTAGTCTTAGGAAAGAATAGATGTAACGCCCCGCACCCGAGACCATTGCCGGAGTCGAACACGAGGTGTTAACGAACTTAATTCATTTATTTACACAGTTCATTTTAAAATTTTCAGACAAGCTGGCTAACTGCGTCACTGTCACCTTAAAAATCATATCTCGAGTTCCAGAACTCGAAAACTGATTCTGTAAATTTTCCCTGAAAATAGACTCATATATCCATCTACATATTTTTTTCTATAATTTTTGGTCGGGCCAATTAGTACAGTTGATTAGTTAAAGTCTCCCCTATTTTAGGATTTGACTACTCTGACCTTCATGCATTACGACTTAGATATTTCCTTGTACAGGGCTTCAATACATATGCCGTTTGTTTCTAATGAAACTAGACTCAAAAAGGAATATGTACATATAAAGCATGACTTCTAATTATTTCTGGTTAATTTATGGTAAATTTCCAAAGTTAGAACAGGGGATCCAGTAACCGTTCTGGCCCTATTTCACGAAAACTTAAACATCTCATAAAATACGGCTCATATGGTCGTTTTGCTTCTTCCATATAAAAATAGACTCATCAAGGTTCGATTAAATAATTTATTCATTATTTAATTACATTCCTAATATTTTTAGTGAATTTTCAAACTCACATCACTGCTGCTGTCAGCATCTATTTTAAAGTAAATTTCACCTATTTCATTGTTTCCATGATTCAACTAGCCATTGGACATACATAGCACCAAATATGATCGTGATTAACCATTCCAATGGCTAATCATTGCCAAGCATTTCCACACCTCTCAATAACCATATATATACAAAATGATTTTAATACTATGCACAAAATATTTAAGCCATTTTCGCATGGCTATCCGAATATATACACATTACCAAAGGTACTTGATTAACAACAAAGGTTAGTCCTATACATGCCATTATCAACGTTTAACTAAAAGAGTACAAAAAGGCTTAGATAGTGTGGACGACTTCGACTTTGACAATCCAGAGTCCGATAGCTGACCAACAAAAATCTATAAAACAGAGAATTAAAGAAACGGAATAAGCATTTAATGCTTAGTAAGTTTTGAGTAACGAAATTATTTACGACTAAAGTATAGCCTTCATATGACTAAATGAATAATTTCATATATGCACATTCTCAAAATCATAATTTTTCAGGCTTCAATCAATATATTCATACACAGGGTATCAAACCTAACTAGAGGCCGGAAACTCGTTAATCAATTGAGCGAGTACTATTTGAAAGGAATCAACCTTTCCGATGCATATACGAAACATACCTTATCATTTTTATTTTATGAGCGTATTAATTGAAATTATTACAGCAAGATCGCTCACTTCCAAACCCAAGTACCTTCGGGCTTTAGCCGGATATAGCAACTCGCACAAATGCCTTCGGGTCTTAGCCCGGATGTAGTCACTAGCACAAATGCCTTCGGGACTTAGCCCGGGTATAGCAACTACTCGCACAAATGCCTTCGGGACTTTTCCCGGATATAGTCACTAGCACAAATGCCTTCGGGACTTAGCCTGGATATAGGAACTCGCACAAATGCCTTCGGGACTTAGCCCGGATATCATCCGAATAATCAAGCACATATATCAATGAATCATGACACATCTATATTTCATTTTCATAACTAGAATTCAAACACAAGACACTTATCAACCATTACCATTTTCGGCTCAATAGCCACATACAGAGAGCATGATTTGATTTGATTTATAACATAATCTCTATACACATTCGGCTACCCATCATAGGTATAAACTAATCACCTCAATATACAATTCAAGTAGAATCATTATATCACCGTTTATTTGTTATGCTTATATGTCATGACTTAATCAAATCATAAACTAAGTTTCAATACTTGGAAACTTACCTCGGATGTTGTCGAACGATTTCAACGGCTATTCGACCACTTTTTCCTTTCCCTTATCCAACTTTGATCCTCTAAGCTCTTGAGCTAAATCAAACAATTTACTTCTCAATCAAACACAATCATACGGCATCCATATACATTTTAGAACCATTCTTAACATACTTACTACTCATTTACAGCACAAAAAACTCATATCACATTTATAAAACTACAAGCCGAATATACCTATACTTACCTTACTTAAACATCAACCCTCAATTTCTTTAACGTAGCACATTCCCGAAAATGATAAGGCAATATAACAGCCTTTAATCCAACTTATAATTCATACATATCACATTCCAAGCATTCGCTCTATTCTATCACTTAACATACAAACATTACTCAATAACTTTCTAGTTCAAATTCGGCAATTACACCAATTCACTAGATGATTTATTATTATTATTATTCATTTATTCAAACTACTTACAAATACCTTAAACTATCTCAATTAACAACCATTTTCTACCCGTCACGTTTACTCTACTTGAACTGAGTGCACGTAAAGTCCTTGGCCGAAACTCACTAAACACAAATTAGCCATAATCTTGTATTTAACTTGAGCATAACCTTATTTACCTTCCAAAAATCATAAAAATATCAAACTCTTAATATTTATGTGCAAAGCCGAATCTTAATATGATCTAACCTCCAACTCATTCATTTCAATCACTCACACGGCATTTGTTCAATTCATTAGACAAATCTATGTTTGGCCATTGTACTCATGAACTGTAACATCCTGATTTTCGGATTTATTCGCGGTTTTCAATATTTTGTAAAGATTTTAAAATTTTGTATTCGGATGTGAAATTAATATTTTGAGTAGGTAAATGGGCTTATAGAAGGCCCATGTGTTGGCCGAAACCCGGTTGAATTTTTGAATTTTGGACTTAAAAGGTTAGGGGTTCTGGCTAAGTGGCCCTTAAGTGGAGTGATGGGTAAATTGCATCACAAATGAGCCTCTTGTAAAGTAGCAAAGGTGATGCCACTAGGTTCCTAGAAAAGTGGCGTGTGGAGCATTGGGAAAGGCATGGGATCGATTCCCTGTGTTGACAAATAGATGCATTTATTTTTAAGTGCAGGAGGGGTAGTGTTGGAGTCCAGGTGGATTCTGCTAAAGGAGAGTTTGGATCAGTCCAAATGCTTGGATTAAAGAGTGATAAGGGGAGAGATTTAAGGATTAGGAGAGAGGTTAGGAGTTGGCCGAATTTTGGGAATTGAAGGGGGAAAAATCGGTAGAGGGTTATGAGGTTAGTATTTCGGCACCTAGGGTATTGAGTGGTGCCGTTCCTTTCTGCTCAGAAATCACAAGGTTTTTCTTTTCTCTCTTTTTCCTCTCTAGCCGAAACTACCACTTCCCCTATTCTTCTTTTTCTATTTTCTTCTTCAAAACTATTCATCAATTCTGTTGTTCATCAATACTTTTGCCGAATCCATAAAAGCCGAAATCTTGAACACACATTACAGGTACCGATTTCTTCAGAGCCAAACCCTTTAACATTGTGTTTCCATTAATTAGCGATTATTCTTTCGGAACTCTAGAGACCTGTTGGCAATTCTACATCCAGGTTATAGTTCCACATTGTCATCTCCTTCATCACCCGAAAGCCGAAAAACCATAGATTTGGGGGCTTATAGCCGAAACTTTAAAACTTTGGGAGTCGAGTTCTACCGTCATTTGAAAGATAAATTTGCATCAGATTGCATGGAGATCAAAGAGGAGCAAGGGGTAAGTGTTCATCATCTCAGATCTGGTCATATTTTACAAAGTTAGGAAAAGCCGAAGTCCCTAAAATCTAGGGAGGCTGTCGATTTGGGCATGTGGCTCTAAGGGTTTTTAACTGACATTTTCTGTCAATGATTAGTGTCTTCTTAAGTGTTGGATTGAAGGCGTGGATTGTTGGAGCAATCGGATTCGGAGCTAGCTATCGATTTTGGCAAAAAGGTAAGGTTTCAAAGGCTTTTAGGGACGTGGTTCGATCATGGATAAGTAAGTTTTGGGGTTTACTGATTATGGTTTGTAAATAAGAACTGTGCTAATCAATTGTAGGACATCGAAAGAGATCTCAGTAGCAGTTGTCACGAATCAGGTGTGTACCGAACACCTTTTTTTATTTCAATTCGGCAAAAGCCGAAATGCCGAAATTCTGGCATTTCATGGGCTTGTGAGTATGCGAATGCTCTCAAAGATGTAGACTAATTGTTAGATCTAGCACCGCAAGGTGGTAAGTAAGTTTGTGTGACGTCTTAATGTACTTCGAAAAAAGAGGGCCTCGATAGGCCAAAACTGGGCCCAATGAGCTTACGGACCAATATGGGTAAGAGATGGACAAAGTAGCATGTTAGTTAGATGGTGGAACCAAATTGCATAAAACGGCTAAAAATTACTGAAATAACTTGTGTAGTTGCGTAAGTACGAAATTACCCCTAAAGAGCATAATTACCGAAATACCCCTAGGGTTTAAATTAGCTAAACTGCATGATTGATTAATACTGTATTGTACATGATATGCTTTATTAATATCTGTTGCATGGGATTGCAGTACTGATGGAGGAAGTATTGAAAGTGGTTCATCCACGTACTGGAGGCTTTGCCTCAACTTACTGATATTTGAGCAGCGTTGCTGCAACTGTGGAGTGTAGGGCTGGGTGGGTTGAGATATTCCCCACATGGAGTGGAGGGCTGGTACGGGGTAGTGTAGCGGTTGGTGGGTTGAGTAGTCTCCCCAGATGGGTTTGCATGCATTACTACTATTGTTACCTATGTTACTAAACTAGGCCTATGGGCCACACTATTATGTAAAAAGGGGCTAAGGCCTTGCTACTTTATTCTGAAAAGGGCTTCGGTCCACTATGTACTGTTATCTGAATGGGGCTTAGCCCAATGGGCTCGAGCTGATTTGGGCTTTGGATGGGTTTCTGTATACACTGAGTTTTCCCAAACTCACCCATTTTTCTTCCATCCTTGCAGGTGAGCCCTAGTTGGTGGACTTGGAGCTGGGCGGGATTCGGAGTGGCCACACGTTTTCTGTAAATTCATTTTCTTCCGGTGAACTAGATTTTCATATTTTTCGTTTATGGTTTTGGGTTTTTTTTTGTAATAAGGCCGCTAATTATTTTTATGGTTTGGGTTGTTTCTTTATTATTTAATTCTATTATGATAAAACTGATCTATGATAACTAACGAAATAGATTAGCTCTAGGACGCGTTTTCAAAAACATTAAGTGATTTCAAAATAACACGAATACGAGTAAGACTTCCGCTAAGCAAACGTTTTCAACCTTAATCATTTTCTTAAGATGGACATAACCAAACGGTTTTCTCAAAATTATACGAGATGTTAGAGTGTGGCAATGGCGGTGTGCATGTCTAGGATTGGATCCGAAGGGAGCTTGGTACTTAAGCAGTCCGACGGACTCACCTCCTCTTCTTCCTGGTTTCCTACCTGGTGCACAGCTTCAATTCACTTTAACCTACTTTTAAAGTGTCTTTTACAACACCAACTAAGTTTTCCAACTAAGTAATACGGAATGTTTTGAACACTTCGATGTGGCGCATCAGATCCGGTCATAACGTCTAGGCCGGGTTTGGGGTGTTACATTTAGTGGTATCAGAGCCTGGTTGCAACAACTCGGCTGTGGATCGGGTCGGAAAATCTTTTCAAAAACTTAGGCCGAAGAAGGGTACTTTTGGAAATGGTAAGTTTTTCAAAGAATGTTCAAGTTTTTTATTGTTAAACAGGGTTATATCAATGGCTTTGAAATAAAAGTGTTTTCAAATCAAATCCTTTTATTTTCGGTAAACAAAAACATGGAAATAATACTGTAGATAGTACTGTAAATATTTATGGAACTGGACTGGAAATAATACTGTAGATAGTACTGAGCCTTAGAGATAGTGCTATTGGTAATATGATATTAGGGCTACAAAACTGAGACCGTAGCTAAATCGTGATTACGCGAAAATAACTCTAAAACTCTATCTGTTCATAAGACCTTCTGTAATAAACAATGGAACCAGTAAACTAATGTCATAAAATTTGTAAACAGATAAATCGTTATGAGTACAAGGGTTACTCGGGAAGAGGCCGTGGTCGAGGCCGAGGTAGCACTCAAGCTGGATCTGCGTCATCTGAACACATGCTAGCTGGCGAGGTACGTCCACCACCGGTTAATGAAAATGGGTCGTATGATCGGGCTGCAGAGGATGACGCTTTGTCTCAGGCCATGTGAGGGTTTTGGAAAGGGTGGCTGGAGCTAACACCGGGCCCATGAATAGGGGGTCCATTTCTGAATGCCTTCGGGCCAACGGAGCTGAGATTTTTATGGGCATATCTGGAGTGGCCCCAAATGTGGCTGAGTACTGGTTGGAAGCCACAGAGCGGATCATGGATGACCTGGACTGCTCAGTAGAACAGAAGTTGAAAGGGGGGGTGTCGTTGCTGCGGGATGAAGCGTATCAGTGGTGGATTACTGTGAGAGAGGGTACCCCAACTGAGAGGGTAACATGGGAGCTGTTCAAACAGACCTTTAAGGCAAAATATGTTGGAGCTAGCTATGTGGATGCACGCAGAAAGGAGTTCTTGAATCTGACTCAGGGAAATAAGACCATTGCTGAATATGAGGCGGAGTTTCTACGATTAAGTCGGTATGCTAATGGCATCATTTCCACCGAATACGAGCGCAGCGTTCGTTTTGAGGATGGTCTCAGAGATGAGTTAAGGGTGCTCATAGCTCCGCAGAGAGAGCGAGATTTCACTGCACTGGTAGAAAAGGCTAAGATAGCCAAGGAGGTGAAACAAACTGAACGGAAGAATCGTGATAGGGATCGGAATCGGTTCAAGAGGGATGCTGGACCAGCGGGTGCTGCAAATCGAAATGTTAAGAGAGCTAGGATGGAGGAACGGTTCGAGCGGTTCTGATGAACACAGGTAGACCGCAAGCTTGTGGGGATTGCGGTAGAATGCATCAAGGAGAGTGCTGGAAGCATTCTGGGGCTTGTCTTCGTTGTGGGTCTAAGGAGCATAGGATTAAGGATTGTCCTAGGAGGGCCACTCAGTCTCAGGTGGCCGAACAAGGGGCTGTGCGACCGGCTCAACCTGTAAGGGATGGACCGCCGCTGCCAAGAAGTCGTGGACAAGGTCGCGGTGGTAATGGCCGTGGACGTGGGGCACCCGGCAGGGGTATTGGTAACGTGGATGCTCGTCAGCCAGCTTTGGTGTATGCTGCTCGTCGCCCCGAGGAGGGTGACGCACCTGATGTCATAATTGGTATGTTTTTTATATATGGTGTACCTTATACTGCTCTGATTGATGTGGGATCAACCCATTCATATGTGGCATTTAACATTTCTGGGGCACTGGGTGTGCACTTCGAGGAGACTATGTGTGGGGTGTCTGTGATAAGTCCTTTAGGTCATTCGGTTAAGGTAGAGGAACTCTTCAAGGAGGTGCCTTTGGAGATTCAAGGCGGGGTTTTCTGTGGGGATTTGATGGAGTTACCGCTTGAAGAATTCGATTTGATACTAGGGATGGATTGGTTGACCAAGCATAAGGCAACTTTGGATTGTGCAGCTAAGAGGATGGTGTTAAGGACTGTCAATGATGAAGAGGTAATGATTATTGGAGAACGGAGGGATTACTTATCCAATGTAGTATCGGTGTTGAGGGCTGAGAAACTGATGCGCAAGGGGTGCGAGGCATATCTGGCTTTGGTAAGCCAAGCTGAAACTGAGGATGTGACTGTGGAGACCATCAGAACTGTTAGGGAATTCCAGGATGTTTTTCCGGAAGAGCTTCCTGGATTACCTCCGAATCGGGAAGTCGAGTTTGGAATCGATTTGTTGCCTGGAACAACTCCAGTATCTATTGCACCCTATAGGATGGCACCGAAGGAGTTAGTGGAACTGAAGGCTCAAATTCAAGAGTTGTTAGATAGAGGCTTCATTAGGCCTAGTGTGTCTCCTTGGGGAGCACCGGTCCTGTTTGTGAAGAAAAGGATGGAACGATGCGCATGTGCATCGATTATCGCCAATTGAACAAACTGACGATTAAGAATAAGTATCCACTACCAAGGATTGACGATCTGTTCGATCAACTGAGGGGAGCTTCAGTATTCTCTAAAATCGATCTTCGTTCTGGATACCATCAGCTAAGGGTAAAAGAAGGGGATATTCATAAAACAACATTTCAACTCGATATGGACATTATGAGTTTGTGGTCATGCCGTTTGGGCTGACGAACGCACCTGCAGCTTTTATGGATCTGATGAATCGAGTATTCCAACCTTACTTGGATCGGTTCGTAGTCGTCTTTATCGATGATATCCTGGTATACTCTGAAACGGAGGCGAAGCATGATGAGCATCTCCGTACTGTGCTGCAAGTATTAAGGGAAAAGGAGCTCTATGCGAAATTCAGCAAGTGTGAATTTTGGTTGAGGGAGGTAACGTCAGGGCATGTGGTCTCTGCCGAGGGGATTAAGGTGGATCCTCGTAAATGAAGCGATTCTGGATGGAAGCCACCAGGTCAGTATCGGAATTGGAGTTTTCTAGGTTAGCAGGTTACTACAGAAGGTTTGTAGAGGGTTTCTCGGTAATGGCGGCACCCTTGACAAAACTCATAGGAAAGGATACCATTTTTCTGGACCGAGATACAGCAAAAAGCTTTTGATCGGTTGAAAAAGGTATTGACCGAAGCGCCAGTGTTGATTCAACCGATGTCTGGGAAGGACTTTACTTTATATAGCGATGCGTCACATGTAGGGTTAGGTTGCATACTGATGCAAGAGGGCAAGGTGGTCGCTTATGCATCGCGACAGCTTAAGGCTTATGAGGTAAATTACCCTACGCATGATTTGGAGCTAGCAGCGGTGATTTTTACTTTAAAAATTTGGAGACATTACTTATATGGGGAGAAGTGCATTATATATACAGATCATAAGAGCCTAAAGTATTTGTTGACTCAGAAGGAGTTGAACCTTAGGCAACAAAGATGGGTGGAGTTGCTTAAAGACTACGACTATTCGATAGAGTACCACCCAGGAAAGGCTAATGTGGTGGCGGATGCGTTGAGTCGAAGGGTTGTTACTGATTTGAGAGCCTTGTTCACACGATTGAGTCTGTACGACGATGGAAGCTTGTTGGCAGAACTGCAGGTAAGGCCTACTTGGACTGAGCAGATTAAGGAAAAAACAGTTGAAGGACGATTCATTAGCTCTCCGGTTCCAGCAAGTTAAGAGTG